>NW_026948187.1:1301397-1590503 GCF_963921235.1 Mobula hypostoma | reverse complement strand
GGCCAGTTAGGATAACATCTGTAATTGGGAAAACGCTTGAAGATATCACTAATGAAAAAAATAGCGTGACATCTGGAAAGAAATGGATCCATCAGGCAGACGCAACATGGATTCAGCAATGGAAGGTCTTCGTTGACAGAGGTACGGAGCTTTCTGAAGATAAAACCAACGCATTGGATAGAAGGGAACGGATGGGCATTATTTACTTGGATTTCCGGAAGCGGTTGCTACGGTGCCACATAAAAGACACATCCATAACATACAGATCCATTGAGTTGGAGGTGACATATCAGCATGGATAGAGGATAACCAATTAGGATAGATGTTATTCTTTCTTGTTTGTCTGTATGCTATAGTTTTCGCGGGCTTTGGGGCAAAAGGCGCAATGGAGACAGAGAGAGGAGATGGGATACTGTAAGCTGGGCGACGGAACGGACCCCGAGCGGGAGTCCGAGGCACAGGGTCTTCGGCGAGGAGAGGAGACGAGAACAGACTCGATTAGAGCGTTTCGTCGATCAACGAGGGTGGTCCCATTCGTGGGTCGGCGGAATTCGGAGGACATCGACTGGAGGAAGGGGGGCACTGTCCTGTAAGAGCTCCAACTATGTGTGCATGAACTGGTTAATAATAAAGGCGCGCTTTTTTCTTTAAAAACACAGTTAAACAGTTCTTATTTTATTCCTTTACTATCTGCATAGTCAAAGTAAGAGTTATAAAGTGTCATCATTTAATCACGTATGGTGTACTGTCTGTTCTTTGGCGTGGTGGGGTACATCACACAGCATCTACACAAACTTTGTTACACAGTTTGGCGGGGCCGAAGGCTGCTCACCCTCGATGAAAGCAAGCTGATCTACCCTGAGGCTTACCAAGGAGCTACATATTGCAGCACGCTGTTGTGCAGAGGGGCTTATGAGGGCTTGTGCATGAATCAGAAAATGCCTGTTTGCAGGTACAGCGCGTTATCTAGAAGATAAATGGATTGTTGATCTTCATTGCTAGAGGGATTGAATTTAAGAGCAGGGAGGTCATGCTGCAAATGCACAGCGTATTAGTAAGATCACACATGGAGTACTGCATGCAGTTCTGGTCTCTTTACTTGAGAAAGGAGATACTGAATTTGGAGGTGATAAAGAGGAGATTAAGCAGGTTGATTCCAGAAATGAGGTATTTAGACAATGAAGAGAGATTGAGGCGCTTTGGATTGGACTCGCTGGATTCAGTAGAACAGAACTTATAGAGATATATAAAATTATGAAAAGGATAGATAAAATAGAGGCAGGAAAGTTTTTTTTTCAACTGGTAGGTGATACGAGAACCAGGGGCCATAGTCTCAAGATTCGGGGGAGTAGATTTAGGACGGAGATGAGGAGGGACTGCTTTTCTCAGAGAGTGATGACCCTGTGGAATTATTGGCCCACTGAACCAGTGGAAGCTACCTGATTAAGTATAGTTAAGATACGTTGAATAGATCTTTACATAGCAGGGGAATTAAGGGTTTTGGGAAAAATGCCGATAGGTGGAGATGGATCTATGGCTTAGAAGCATAGAAATTTTAAAAATTTTGAAAGTAAAGTATTTAAAAAAAAAGAAACAGAGAAACATCGAAAACCTACAGGACAATACAGGCCCTTCGGCCCACAAAGTTGTGCCGAACATGTCCCTACCTTAGAAATTACTTGGGTCGTCCACAGCCCTCTATTTTCTAATCTCCATGTACCAATCCAAAAGTCTCTTAAAAGACCCTATTATATTTGCCTAGACCAATGTTGCCGGCAGCCCATTTCACGCACACACCACTCTCTGCGTAAAAAAAAAAATATATATATATACCCCTGACATCTCCTCTGTACATACTCTCGAGCACCTTAAACCTGTGACCTCTTGTGGCAACCATTTCAGCCCTGGGAAAATACCTCTGACTTATCCACAAGATCAATGCCTCTCATCATCTTGCACACATCTATCACGTCACCTCTCATCCTCCGTCATTCCTAGGAGAAAAGGCCAAGTTTACTCAACCTATTCACATAAGGAATGCTCCCCAATCCAGGCAACATCCTTGTAAATCTGTTCAGCACCCTTTCTATGGTTTCCACATCCTTCTAGTCGTGCGGCGATCAGAACTGAGTACAGTACTCCAAGTGGGGTCTGACTGGCGTCCTATATCACTGCACATTTTCCTCAGTTCTTCAACTCAGTCCCACAATTGATGAAGGTCAATACACCGTATGCCTTCTTAACCAGAGAGTCAAACTGCGCAACTGCTTTGAGCGTCCTAGGGACTCGGACCCCAAGATCCCTCTGATCCTCCACGCTGCCAGGAGTCTTACCGTTAATGCTACATTCTGCCAACGTATTTGAGCTACGGAAATGAACCACTTCATACTTACCTGGGTTGAACTTCCTCTACCACTTCTCAGCCCAGTTTTGCATTCTATCAACGTCCTGCTGTAACCTCTGACAGCCCTCCACACTATCCACAACACCTCCAAACTTTGTGTCATGACCAACCATGATCTTACTGAATGTCGGAGCAGGTTTGACTTGCTAGATGTTCTACTCCTGCTCCTATTCATTATGTTCTTGCGCTCCTAAGTTCAAAGGATGTGACGTGGCACAGAATTGGTCATTCACTACAGCTACGGAAGACCCCTGTTTGTGCGACTACTAGTACCATTGACCACGGACTTCCGAGGTCGAGAGAATGTAACTGTCTCAGTGCAAAGTCTTTTCAATTAAAATAATACTCTCCGCACCGGTTTCCTGTCATTGTTGGAGACAACGTACAAAGAACAACCTTAGACTATAACGTGCTGTAAACTCAGAAGAGAAGAAATGTTTATATCTGTGTCGCAAGTTCGCAGTCCTTACACCGCCACGTTGTGCAGCGCAATCTTTCGGAACCAGTGAATATTAACTGCATAATCAGATTTAGTGCTGCGTTTTACTGGATATATTTCCATAAGGTTATATCCTATGCTTACAGAATTATAAATACGAGGAATTTTGTCGAAACTGGAAATCCAAAGCAACACACAAAAGTTGTTAGAAGAATTCAGCAGATGAGGAAGCTTCAATGGAACTAGTCAGCATTTCAGACCGAGACCTTTCTTCAGGACATTTGCAATTTTCCAGACTTCTGGAACCATTCCAGAACCTACAGATTCTTGAAAGATCATCAATAATGCCTCCATGATCTCTTCAGCGACTTCTTTCAGAACACTGGGGTGCACACCATTTAGTCAGGTGACATGTACCTTCAGACCTTTTAGCTACACAAGAACCTTCTCTCCAGTTCTGGTAACTTCACACACTTCATGACCTCTGACACCTGGAACTTCCACCATAGTGCTGGCGTATTCCACAGTGAAGAGTCTTATTCAGTTCGTCTGCTATTTTGTTGTCGCCTGTTACAACTCTACAGCTTCGTTAACCTATGGTCTGATACCCATTCTCACATCTCTTTCACACTTTATGCATTGATGAAACGCTTTCTAACCTCCTTAATATTATTGGCCAGCTTGTGTTCTTATTCCATCATTCCGTGTTTACCTTCTTACAACATTTTACTTTCCTTATTTTGGTATTTGAAAGCTTGCCAATCCAATAGCTGCCGACTACTTTTTGCTCTATGATATACCCTCTCTTTGCCTTTTATGTTGTTTTTGACTTCACTTGTTAGCCACAGTCGTGTCTTCTTTTCTTCAGAATACTTCTGCTCTTTGAGATGTATATATCGAGTGCATTCCGAAATTCTTCCAGAAATTCCAACCATTGCTGCTCTGCAGTCATACCTGACAGTGTTCTTTTCCAGTCAATTCTCAGCAACTTCTCTCTCATATCTCTGTAATTCTTTTTACTCCACTGAAATACTGATACATCTGACTTTAGCTTCCACTTCGAACATTTCAGGATGAATTCTATTGTATTGTGATCACTTGCCCTTGACGGTTATTCTACCTCTCAGATTAGCTCTGGTTCATTGCACAGCAATCAATCCAGAATTCATGATCCTCTAATAAGCTCAACGACAATCTGCTGTAAAAAGCCATCTCGTTAGCGCTCGAGAAATTCCCCCTCCTGGAATACAGCAATAACCTGATTTTCCGAATCTACCTGCATATTGCAGTGCATATGAATTTCAGCAAGGCATTTGATAAGGTACCCTATGCCAGGCTTATTGAGAAAGTAAGGAGACATGGGATCCAAAGGGACATTGCTTTGCCGATCAAAAACGGGCTTGAACACAGAAGGCAAAGAGTGGTTGTAGACGGGTCATATTCTGCTTGGAGGTCTATGACCAGTGGTGCGCCTCAGGGATCTGTTCTGGGACGCTTGTTCTTCGTTATTTTTATACTCTACCTGGATGAGGAAGTGGAGGGGTGGTGTTTCCTGATGGAAGTAATGCTGGGGGTGTTGTGCATAGTTTGGAGGGCTGTCAGAGGTTACAATGGGACATTGATAGGATGCAAAACTTGGCTAAGAAGTGGCAGATGGAGTTCAAACCAGATAAGTGTGAAGTGCTTCATATTGGTAGTTCAAATATGATGGCAGAATATAGTATTAATGGTACGACTCTTGACAGTGTGGAGGATCAGAGGGATCTTGGAGTCCGACTCCGTAGGACGCTGAAGACAGCTACGCAGGTTGACTCTGTGATTAAGAAATCATACGTTGCATTGGACTGCATTAACCGTGGTATTGAATTTAGGAGCCGAGAGGTAATTTTGCAGCTCTATAGGACCCTGGTCAGTCCCCACTTGGAGCATTGTGCTCAGTTATGGTCCCCTCGCTACCGGAAGAATGTGGAAACCAGGGAAAGGGTGCAGAGGAGATTTACAAGTATGTTGCCTGGATTGGAACCATTATGAAAACAGGTTGAGTGAACTCGGTCTTTTCTCTTTGGAGCGACGGAGGGTGAAAGGTGACTTGATAGACCTGTATAAGATAATGAGAGGCATTGATCGTCTGGATAGACATTGGCTTTTTCCCCAGGGCTGAAATGGCAGCCACAAGAGGGCACAGGTTTAAGGTACTTGGGAGTAGGTACAGAGGAGATGTCAGAGGTAAGTTTTTATGCAGAGAGTGGAGTGTGTGTGGAATGGGCTGCCGGCAACGGTCGTGCAGGCGGATAAGAGATTTTTTTTTTTTTAAGAGACTTTTGGATAAGTACATGGAGCTTAGAAAAATAGAGGGATATGGGTGATCCCAGTAATTTCTAAGGTGGAACAAGTTCGAAACAACTTTGTGGGCCGAGGGGCCTGTATTCTGCTGTAGGTTTTCTATGTTTCTATGATTCTATATTGAACATTGAACATAGAACATAGAGTGGTATTTCACAGTGCAGTCCCTTCGGCCCTCAATGTTGTGCCGACTCTTAAACCCTGCCTCCCATATAACCACCCAGCTTAAATTCCTCCATATACCAGTCTAGTAGTATCTTAAATTTCCCTTGTGTATCTACCTCAACCACCGACTCAGGCAGTGCATTCCACGCACCAACCACTCTCTGAGTAAGACACCTTCCTGTAACATCCCCCTTAAATTCCCACCGCTTACCATAAAGCCATGTGTTCTTGTATTGTGCAGTGGTGACCAGGGGAAGAGTTGCTGGCTGTCCACTGTATCTATTCCTCTTAATATCTTGTATACCTCTACCATGTCTCCTCTCATCCTCCTGCTCTCCCGAGAGCAAAGCCCTAGCTTCCTTGATCTCTGCTTGTAATGCATCCCGGTAAATCTCCTCTGTATCATTTCAAATGCTTCCACATCCTTCCTATAGTGAGGCGACCAGAACTGGACACAGTACTCCAAGTGTGACCTAACCAGAGTTTTGTAGAGCTGCATTATTACATCGCGATTCTTAAACTCTATCCCTCGACTTATGAAAGCTAACACCACATAAGCTTTCTTAACTGCCCTATCCACCTGTGAGGCAACTTTCAGGGATCTGTGGACATATACCCCGAGATCCCTCTGCTCCTCCACACTACCAAGCATCCTGCCATTTACTTTGTACTCTGCCTTGGAGTTGTCCTTCCAAAGTGTGCCACCTCACGGGTTGAACTCCATCTGCCACTTCTCAGCCCACTTCTCAATCCTATCAATGTCTTTCTGCAATCTTCGACAATCTTCTACACTATCCACAACAGTACTAACCTTTGTGTCGTCTGCAAACTTCCCAACCCACCCTTCTACCCCAACATCCAGGTCGTTAATAAAAATCACGAAAAGCAGCGGTCCCATAACAGATCCTTGTGGGACACCACTTGTCACAATCCTTCAATCCGAATGTACTCCATCCACCTCTGCAGGCAAGCCAATTCTCAAATCACCAGGCCAAACTTACCTGGATACCATATCTTCCGACTTTCTCAATAAGCTTACCGTGTGGAACCTTGTCAAATGCCTTAATAAAATCCATGTGGATCACATTCACTGGACTACCCTCATTTTCATGCCTGGTCACCTCCTCAAAGTACTCTATCAGCCTTTTCCAAAGCCATGCTGACTGTCCCTGATCGGACCATGATTCTCTAAATGCCCACAGATCGTAACTCTGGAAGCTTTTCTAACTGCTTTCCCACCAGAGACTTAAGGCTCACTGGTCTATAATTACCCGGACTATCCCTACCACCTTTTTTGAACAGGGGACATTCACCTCCCTCCAATCCTCCGGTATCATTCCTGAGGATAACGAGGAGATAAAGATCCCAGCCAGAGGCTCAGCAATCGCTTCCCTCGCCTCGTGGAGCAACCTGCGGAATATTCCGTCAGGCCCCCGGGACTTATCCGTCCTAATGTATTTTAACAACTCCAACACCTCCTCTCCCTTAATATCAACATGTTCCAGAACATCAACCTCACTCATATTGTCCTCACCATCATCAAGTTCCCACTCATTGGTGAATACTGAAGAGAAGTATTCATTGAGGACCTCGCTCACTTCCACAGCCTCCAGGCACATCTTCCCACCTTTACCTTAGTCGGTCCTACCTTCACACATGTCATCCTTTTGTTCTTCACATAATTGAAGAATGCCTTGGGGTTTTCCTTTACCCTACTCGCCAAGGCCTTCTCATGGCCCCTTCTTGCTCTTCTCAGCCCCTTCTTAAGCTCCTTTCTTGCTGCCCTATATTCCTCAAGATACCCATCTGATCTTTGCTTCCTAAACCTCCTGTATGCTGCCTTCTTCCACCTGACTAGATTCTCCACCTCATTTTTCACCCATGGTTCCTTCACCCTTTAATTCTTTACCTTCCTTACCGGGACAAATTTATCCCTAACATCCTGCAGGAGATCCCTAAACATCAACCACATGCCCATAGTATAATTCCCTGCGAAAACATCTTCCCAATTCACAAACGCAAGGTCTAGCCTTATTGCCTCATAATTCGCCCTTCCCTAATTAAAAATTCCCTGCATTCTCTGATTCTATCCTTTTCCATGATAACGCTAAAGTCCAGAGAGCTGTCACTGTCCCGGAGATAGTCACCCACTGAGAGGTCGGTGATCTGCCCCGGTTCGTTACCTAATACGAGATCTATTATGGCGTTCCCCCTAGTCGGCCTGTCAACATACCGTGACAGGAATCCGTCCTGGACACACCTAACAAACTCTGCCCCGTCTAAACCATTGGAACTGATCAGCTGCCAATCAATATTAGGGAAGTTTACGTCACCCATGATAACAACTCTTTTATTTTGGCAACTTTCCAAAATCTGCCTTCCAATCTGCTCCTCGGTATCTCTGCTGCTACAAGGGGGTGTATAGAATTGAATTTCCGCATTTCCATTTTAATACTGTCCTTTTGGTATTCATTTGTTATCTTCCGTTATAATTTGTAGGGCATATCCTTACTACTGTTCGTGAGTCTGTATGCAAATCCCGTCAGTGCATTCTTATCTTTGCAGATCCTAGGCTTTATCCACAATGATTGAACACCTTCCGACTCGATGTAACCTCTTTCCAAATATTTGATTTCATTTTTAACCAACAGAGTTATGTCGCCCCTTCTGCCTTCCAGCTTGTTCTTTCGATGCAATGTGTATCCTTGGACATGATATACCCAGCTATAACTGTCTTTGGAGCCATGATTCAGTGATACCAAAAACATCCTACCTGGGCAATCTGCAATCGCGCTCCAAGTTTACGTACCTTGTTCTGTGTGCTGTGTGCATTCAAATACTGTATCTTCAGTGCTGTATTCACTCTTTTTTCGATTTTGTCTAGCATTTACGTTGCAACTCATCCTAGTTGCTGCAGTTTTGCCCTGGCAACAGCCTCATACTCTCCTGACTACACATTGCCTCTATTTGCAAACCAGTGACCACTTCTCCCTATTATCCGCCTTTCCTCCGATACGTCTTGCTTTGAAATATATGCAGCTCAGGACATAGTCGCACCATGCTCAGCCTTTAGATTCCTAACTTGGTATGAGGTCTTACAAACACCTGCCTCTACAACCTCTCCTCTAGCTGTTCTGGCGCTGTGGCTCCCATCCACCGACAGCTCTAGTTTGAACCGCACCGCAGGATCAGCTAACCTTTCCGCTCGGATATTAGTGCCCCTCCAGTTCAGGTGCAAGCTGTCCCTTCAGTACAGGTCCTATCTTCCCAGAACCAATGATCCAGAAATCCTTTGTCCCCTTCTTACACAAACTCCTTAGCCACGTATTAAATTCCATGGTCCTCCTGGTTCTCCTCTTACCTGCACCCGACACGGGTAGCAGTCCTCAAATCACAAAGCGAGAGGTTCCGCCTTTTAACTTAGCACCTAAATCCCTGACATCCCTTTTCAGAATCTCGTCACTCGTCCTCCCCACGCCATTGGAGCCTACGTGGACCACGTCCTCTGGCAGTTCACCTCCTCACTAAATAATGCTGATATATCTGAGATCCTGGCACCTGCGAGGGAACATACCGTCCGGGAATCTTGTTCTCGCCCACAGTACCTCCTGATTGTTGCCCTGACGAATCCACTATAACCACAGCGTTCGTCTTCTGCTCTGAGTCACAGGGACAGACTCAGTGGCAGTAACCAGAAACGCATGTAACTTGATCTGCAGTGTTCTATATATATAAAAAAAAAGATTCCACGCACTAAAACGTGCCAATGAAACCTTGCACCGAAACAACGACTCCCGCATCTTCCTCCAGCAAGAGTAAGTGAGAGGGGGAGGGCCATCGCTCAAACGATGACAGACGATGTCGAACATGCCGCTCTCGTCTTCACTCGAGCGAGATAGATCAGTATCATTTCCATTTAGACTGCCACAGGAATCAGAACGAATTAGAAATATATATATATCACTATTTTCGTCATCACAGTGAGAGAAAAACATTGTCATATCTGCATGCCTTAAGAAACTCCTCACCTGAACAGATAACTCCAGCATCTTCTTTGTGAATGCAATCGTTCTCGCCCCATGGTCTCGCTGGACATTGCCACAAGGCCGAATTCTTCGCTGAACACTTGATGTTGTCCAACCAGACAGGACCTGAGCCTTGGCCAAACCAACTGGACTTCGTGACATTAACAGCATGTCCACAATTCAGTTCTTTGCAGACAACATGTGCATCCATGAAATCCCAAGCATCATCGCAGACAGTGCCCCAGATTCCTTTGTAATAAACTTCTACCCTTCCAGCACAACGACTTGCACCATTCACCAGCCTTACGGGAATATTATCTGCAGCACGAAATAAAATTATAAAATGAGTGGGCTTTCTAGAAACAACTTGACTAAGGCTGAACAGATGATCGTCACGTGTAACTTCATTCCTCCGGTTGATATAAATTCGCAATACTTTAGCCATTTCTAAGAAAGGGGAGGGCTGCGTTATGGGTTCATGCATTCTTTAAAATCAAAGTTAAGTTCAAGAGTGTTTAATTTCCTTTCCAGTACACAATTGAATAGGAGAACTTAATCATTTTTCCCCGCTTCCGATGCAGAGGTAATAAGTCCAAGGAGATAAAGAACACAACAATAAACCGACAAAATGAATGTAAAAGAATGTGACACAAGGTACAAGAGTGTTTGTACATAAGGTTACTCTGACATGAAGTGATAAAGCAGTGGGGTCTGGGTGCGCAAAGGGGTCAGTTGGTGACCGGAGTTGTTGCTCAGCCTGCTGCGTTCACCAGCAACTTTGATGTATGTTGCTTAGGAAAGGTAACTGGTTTTGTGTCTGATTGACCTGGCGTGGATACTACGTAGCCTCCTCCTGACGGGAATGGAGCAAACAGTTATGAGTTTATTTAGCTGTGATTCCCACTGGCCTTAGAATGTGATTGTGTACTTAAATTAGATCAGTTTGGGGCTCTCAGTCTGGCGATGGTCAATCATATCAATATCTCAACACGCACCAGTAAGTAAAGATAACTGTAGATTGTGATATACATAAGAGGTTCTGCAGATGTTGCAAATGAAGAGTAACACACACAAATTGATGGTGGAACTCAGCAGGTCAGGGATCATTTTCCAGGAATAAAGAGTGGTCGTTTTGGGTCAAGACCCTTCCTCACGACAGCATTGTGGAAAGGCTAACAGTAACAGTACTAGGCAGATAATTGCCTTCCTTAGATAAATGGAAACAGGGAATCTAGAGGGCTAAAGTGGTCGTAGATTATCCTTCTTATCATAACTCGGTGCGGAAGTCGTGTCTTTTAAACTTGATTCTATTGGTCATTAGGTAAAAAAAAAGGTCACAATTGCTGTTTGATCCAGAAGACCACGGCAATTGGGATCCATGTGAATGGCATATTAGCACTGAGAATTCACACCCTGTGACTGTACAGAGTACATACTTTATGAAGGAACAGAATGTTCTTACCAGAACAAAAGACTCCAACATCACCACCGAGAGGTAAGTGGTCCGCTTGTGTGAAAGTGCAGTTCCAGAGGTAGGATTCACCTCCAATACAACTGACGTTGCTCATTATCACAGGCCCTTTCCCGATTCCATACTTCCCGTGGTTGTAAACATTTACTGCAGAGCCGCACTTCAGCTGTCTGCATACCACAGCTGCGTCTTTGAAATCCCATAAATCGTCAGTTACTCTGCCCCAGACACCGTGGTGATAAACCTCCACTCGGCCATCGCATCGGCCCTCTCCAGCAGCCAGCCGCAAATGCCAGTGATCCACTGAAAAATATAGTTTGTTATCGATGTCCGTCGACATTCAGCATCATCATATTGTAAGCAACAGTTACACATCCACATGTGTCCAATCTGGTTAAAATTAATTAAGTTAGAAACTTTTGCAAATATGCTATGCGACTGTTACTGGGAAGAAACAGAATAAAATGCATACGGTCCACCATACTGTAAGAACATGTCCGAACTGTAGTGGACAGAGGACACCTGGCAGACTCAAGGAATGTGATGATTCAGATCATCTTGGAGCGAAGGTTGGCCGGAGATTCGTGAACCTCAGATGGGAATGTTACCGGAAGTATGCACCAAGATAGCAAGTTAGGTTACTTTGCTCCGTCCCTCAGAAAATAACTTCTGAAGACAAAGCTGCATTTTAATAGTATCTGCTGTAGCCTTTCCACAATAACTTCATCCGTCAAGGATAACCTGCTGCTGATTTTACCTGATTGGATAAATAGCTCATCTGTCATTTTAGGCACATATGCTCAACAGAGCTTTATACGAATTTTAAACACTGCAGCTGCGCGGAAGACGCCTTGAAATGGTATAAGTATGCATAGGCTTCAATTATTTAAAATAATTTGTGAATTATCTTGAAATTATTGTTAACTATCGGCCAAAAATGCAAATTCGTATATGAACCAATGTCGATTGTAGATAATCAGCATTCAATGATTATTTTCTCGCGAAGTTGCAGCACTGAACATATTTAATTTATTATCATATGTCCTTACTTAATGTTAATATAAAATTTACGTGAGCTACGTTCTTATTTATATATTTTATTTTGTCAGGTTAACATAGGTTGCATTAATCCATTAATTAATAGTGAATAACTGGTTATCAATATTTGTAAATCATGGATGGAACACCAAGATATTCGTTGTTATTGTACAAGCAAATCAACATGGGCATTCTTAATCATTGCTGTATATTGGTTAGTGAATTTCAGTATTGTTTCCACGGCGCAGTGTCTTTGTTGTAGTAAATACACAGTCACAGTGTCATAATAAGTTTAACGCCGTGTCACGTGAGAATATTGCAGAGGTATGTTCAGAGATGTGCTGTAAGCTACATCTTTGTAAAGATATAAAACCAAGAAAATGCAGAGGAATTGCTGGGAAATTCTATGCTTCACACCTAGAAACTCGTTTGAGGTATGCCAAATGACAGAGTTCTGCACTGCATGTCTGCTTCCGTAACTATTTTATGTAATGTACCAGTGATGGTAAGATATTTTCTGAACATCACAGAAATAAACTAGCCATCACAACAAAGTTGCTGGCAAACGCAGCAGGCCACCTTTACTGTAAAGATGAAGCCACACTCAGGTTGGAGGAACAACACCTTATATTCCGTCTGGGTAGCCTCCAACATGATGGCATGAACATTGACTTCTCTAACTTCCGCTAATGCCCCACCTCCCCCTCGTACCCCATCCGTTATTTATTTTTTATACACACATTCTTTCTCTCACTCTCATTTTTCCTCTGTCCCTCTGACTATACCCCTTGCCCATCCTCTGGGTCCCCCCGCCCCACTTTGTCTTTTCCCTGGGCCTCCTGTCCCATGATCCTCTTATATCCCCTTTGCCAATCACCTGTCCAGCTCTTGGCTCTATCCCTCCCCCTCCTGTCTTCTCCTATCATTTTGGATCTCCCCCTCCCCCTCCCACTTTCAAATCTTTTACTAACTCTTCCTTCAGTTAGTCCTGACGAAGGGTCTCGGCCCGAAACGTCGACTGCACCTCTTCCTAGAGATGCTGCCTGGCCTGCTGCGTTCGCCAGCAACTTTGATGTGTGTTGCTTGAATTTCCAGCATCTGCAGAATTCCTGTTGTTTGCGTTTTTAAAATAAACTAGCCATCATGGTTTCATATTGCAGAATAAAATCTTGCATGGCCCGTCACTTTAAGTCGCTTTTGAATTGTTTGTAAAGCATATTATGCAAAGACAATTTTGCATGGTAATTGTGCGTTGCATAAATCGGTTGGCCTTGGTTGCTGCTTACATAAAAAGCCAATTGCAGCGAACGACTATTATATAATTCACCAATTACAGAAATCGTTTTTTTTTTTAAATTGCATCGCCTTGCAAGATACAGACGAGTTGCAGTCATTCCCGTGCACAACCAGAAGCTGTTTCCACAATCAAGAGGCCATTTTGAACTACATTCCTTGGCTATTTCTGATAACTTCATGCCACGAACTCAGATTCTCCGGCTCTTCAGATGCTCAGTATGTCTGATGACAGTTTCAATATTCATTGATGTTTAAAAACAGCCGCCATGAACTAACAAAAGAGCTAGGAGCAGCCCCCTAATGTCGCCATGCATGCCCGCGCCAACTCAGCATTCCCGCAACGCTGGAGAGAAACTCTGAAGCAGCAACAGCAAAAACAGCAAGACAACAGCAAAGCACCGCCCCTTCTTACGTTCAGACTACACTCTGCCGCCCAGGCCTAAATCACCATGGTTTCTGTAAAGAGAAATCTTGCCTGACAAATCTGTTAGAGTTCTTCCAGGAAGTAACAAGGAGGGTGGACAAAGGAGAGAAAGTAAGTGACTTTTACTTGGATTTCCAGAAGGCCTTTGATAAGGTGCCAGAACTAACTTTGCCAATCTAATCTGCTCAAGCCTTTTAACATTCGGACTTTTTTCTATGAGATCCACCCCCCCAACCCCACCACTCTCCTGAACTCCAGGGAATACAGACCATGTTCCTCATACGATAACCCTTTCATTCCTGGAATCATTCTTGTCATTCTTCTCTGAACGCTCTTCAATGTCAGTACTCCCTTTCTAAAATAAGGAGCACAAAACTGCACACAATACTCCACGTGTGGGCTCACGAGTGCCTTATTGTACCTCAACATCACATCTTTGCTCTTATATTCTGTACCCCTAGAAAACAATGCCAACATTGCATTCTCCTTCTTCACCACCAACTAATCCTGGAGATTAACCTTTATGGTATCCTGCACAAGGACTCCCAAGTGCCTTTGCATCTCTGCATTTTGAATTCACACTGAATCTAAATAATAGTCTGCCCGTTTATTTCTTCCATCAAAGTGCATGACCATACACTTTCCAACATTGTATTTCATTTGCCACTTCTTTGCCCGTTCCACTAAACTATGCAAGTTTCTTTGCTGGCTCTTTGTTTCCTCAACACTACCCGCTCCCCCACCTACCTTTGCATCATCGGCAAATTTAGCCGCAAATCCATTAATCCCAAAGTCCAAATCTTTTACATGCATGGTAAAAAGCAACAGTCAAAACGCCGACCGCTGTGGAACTCCACTGGTAACCGGTTGCCAACCAGAGTAGGATCCCTTTATTCCCACTCTCTGTTTTCTGTCGATCAGCCAATGCTCCACCCATGCTAGTTGCTTCCCTGCAATTCCATGGCCTTCTGAAAATCCAAGTACACCACATCTGCACATCTCCTTTGCCTATCCTGCATGTAATCTCAAAAAAATTGCAGAAGTCTTGTCAGGCAATATTTTCCTTTCAGAAATCCATGCTGGCTTAGGCCTATCTTGTCTCGGCCTCTAGGTATCCGCAATCTCATTGCCAACTATCGATTCCAATAACTTCCCAACCACTGATGTCAGGCGAGCAGGTCTATAATTTCCTTTCTCTTGCTCCCCACCCTTCTTAAATAGTGGAGTAACCTCTGTAATTTTCCAGTCATCCGGTCCAATGCCAGTATCTATCAGTTCTTTACAGTTCATTGTTAATGCCTCCACAATCTCTCTAGCTGCTTCCTTGAGATACATGGGTATATTCCATCAGGTCTCGGAGATATATTCACCCTCAGACCATTAACAACACTCAGCACCTTCTCAGTCGTAATTTTCACTGCACGTACTTCACTTTCCTTGACACTCTTGAATATACTGCAGATATCGCCCACTGTGAAGACTGATGCAAAATACGCATTCAGTTCCTCTGCCATCTTGCGTCTCTCATTACAATATCTCCAACGTCATTTTCTATTGGACCTATAAATGCCCTCAACTCTCTTTTACCCTTTAAATACTTTTCAAAAAAGGCTTTATCTTCCTTGACATTAGTCGCCGGCTTCCTTTTATAATTCATCTTTTCCTTGATAACGACATTCTTAATTTCCTTCTGCAAGTTCTTAAAAGCTTCCCAATCCTTTATCTTACACTGACTTTGGCATCCTTGTATGCTCTCTCTTTTGCTTTTACTTTGGCTCTGAGTTCACTTTTCAGCCACGGTCGTGTCCTTCTTCCATGCGAAAATTTATTACTATTTAAAGTGAAATTCGTTCATTTCCGGATCTTTCAAGGCATCAAAGGAAATGGCGAGAAGGCAGATATATCCCAATTTAGCCATTATTGAATGGAGGATCAGTCTAGATGGGCTTGATGGCATATTGTTCCTCCTATATCTTCTGGTCTTATGGTTTTACACACACAGAAAGGACTCCAGGACAGGCTGCCTTCGAGCCTTCAACATCCAATCCTGGGCACTGAACTCTAGGTCTCGCAGATATTTGGCCTTGAATCGCTTGTCCCTGGCTGGCCTATGCTCACAATCTCAGAGACGTTTCGCCGTGAAAAGCAGCTACATTCACGACACCATCGATCAAAATAAAGGTTCCACCTGGACTGTCAGTGCCTTCATTCTCATGGATATTCCCTCTGTCCCCTCCCAGCGTTCTGCTTACTTTACCGTAACTCAAGCTATTTGTTCATGTCCCAGAGCTAATGAAGGGCCATTCACTGCAAAGCTATACACTTTTTCAGCCTCCTCAGATGCTACTCGAGGGGCTAATTATCAGCAGAATTACTTTCTTCTATTTCAGACCTACATTATCCGCAGTTTCCATCTTTTCAATGTTCTAGTTTGTATTCAGGCCAAAGCAGATTGTCTCAATATCATGGAATCCCAGGTGTATAACCCTGTATTATGCACATGCAGTTCCAGGATACTTAACCCCATATAATTTTCTCTCAGCGTGAACCAAAATTAGGAGGTAATCATTTAGCCAGCTGAATTCGTGGAATTAATTGTCACATAGCCAAGCACGTTATTTCTCAATGGCTAGCAACGTTCGGACTGTTCAAGTGGTGTTTAATATTGTGTCTTTCCCGAGATTAATGTGGATTTTGCTTTGCAGTACTAATGGTTTGATGTTAGTGTGGAGTGAGTCTGGGATAATACTAGATGTACATATTACTATTGGAGCAATGTATACCCTGCTCATATCTTTAAATTTCCTCATTTCTTGTGATTTTTACTTCTTGATTTCTCTATGTTATGTGTGTTTGGAATGGCTTTACCTATTGATCTTGTTTGCTTATCTGTATTATCATCTGTATTATCATATGGTTATTATGAATTGTCCTATCTGTAATAACGAATTAACCATAATATAATTTGTGGGACGCTGACTCTAAAACCAGATCAGGATTGTATTTATGATAAGGTATGACATATTACATGAGTTTGTATTTTAAAGCAAGAATTGGTGAATGATCTTTGCCACTTGATTGTGCCTGTGCAAGTAATCAAATTGAGTTAAATTGCTGCATGATCCAGTAATGTGTTGGTTTGTTTCTGGTTTCACTTGGCATGTTCTGCATTTATCATCTTTAATTTGTTCTTGTTTAATTACGTATTATTGATAATACTTTTTCTGTTAACATGCCCTGCCAGAAGCAAACCTTTGTTTCTGGGAAAAAATTCTGTATTCCCTGTTGATGTTCTATTGTGTTTCAATTTCCTCGTTTTAGTCAGCATATTTCTCCTGTTTTTCAGATCTAATTGATTATTATTATGATTATTGTTCATTTTGTTTTACAGAAGTCTGCTGAAGCTTGTAATCCCTGTGGTACGGTCAAAGCCAGCCAGCTCAATTGACAATTACTTTCTGATTATTCTTGTGCGTTTAGTCTTGTAGCTTTACGAAGATTTACATAGATATTACTGTGTAGCCATAACGGTTTTATGCTATTGTGCAGCGACTACAGTTGTTATTACTCTCGGTACAACGTGTACTTTGTCATATTCTAAAGTCTTCCAATTTCCTCTTTTAATTCAGCAAATTTCTGGTGCTTTTCATTTACTGATTTCTTTAAGTTATCTGCGTTTATATCTGTGTTCTTGCTTGTTTATCCTGTAGTATTATATCTGGGCTGTAATTTTACATATTCCTATCTCTAATGAGTGATCGATCATAATATAATATGTGGTATTCTGACTCTAAGATAGATCAGAGTTAACTTTTTACTGAGGCGAGGTTACATTAATGAAGTTGTAGTTTAGAGCAATATTCTGATGAATGAAGTTTGCCACCTGACTGTCGCTATATAAGTAATCAGATTGTGTTAACATGCAGCAGGATCCTGTAATGTGTTGGATTGTTTCTGTCCCCCCCCCCCCCCGGCATTTTCTGGATTTATCACCTTTAATTTGTTGTTTTTTTAGGTGTGTATGCCCGATCTTTTTTGTGTTAACCACCTGGTCCTGTATTGCTACAAAGAACCCCTTTGTTTCTGGGAGGAGGTCTCCAGGTCTGAGTCAGGCGTGAAACGCTTCTTTGTCGACGCCTGGTCTCTTAGATTGTGGGGATGTATTCCCTAGAGGGTCATGCTCTAGCGTCGGTGAAGTTATGCTTCAACAGTAATAATCTCTTGATTTTTTTTTTCTGGGCTGTCTTCTCATTTGAGTTTAGTGGTGTATACGTCCTATCGCAATTGCATATGCTTGCCTGGAGAGCTGATTCCTGTTTTCAATGATGAAAGTGTATCTTTACAAGTTTGGATGATGTGTACATTTTAATTTCACTTATTCCCGTTCACACTTTTACCCTGGATGGTGTTAACCTTATTACAGCCGATGTGCATATTTTTTTTCTGAAAATTGTCACTTCAGATATTATGTTTTCTTTGTAAATGTTCCAGATTAGTTTCAGACGAAGATGTTATGCAAAAATAATATATTAATATAGGTTAGCGGAAGTGTTTGTTGCCTTTGTTATATTTTTACTTTTGGGCTCTTTCTAGTAGATTGTGTTGACCGCCGGGGTAAATTCTGTCAAAAAGTTTCCTTTTCCGCACGGGGATGTATTTCCTGTCCTGATGCTTATCCCAAACACATAATTTTTTAATATTCGTCCATTGGGTTTATTGTATCGTGCTCCTCTGTTTTTGGATTCTGTTAGGTCTATTGCACCTATCTTTATGTTTAATATTCTGCATTTCCAGTCCAAAATCCATGCTTATATCTTTCGAAAATAGTTCTACTATTTGGATTAATTGTTTTAGCTTAACTGATGAAGGAGCATATAATTTGAAATCCTCCATCTTAAAAGGTGTGTTAAGGTATAACTCACTTCGTTGTTTCTGGCTTGATATTATTATTATTGTTTTTTATTTTACTTTCAAACTATTATTATTATGATACGCGTGGCAATTCACCTACCGGAACAGATAACGCCGGCGTCATTTTTGTGTGTACAGGGCTGGTCTCCCCATGATGAAATGCGGCATTCACTCAAACGGATTTCATTACCGCGACATTCAGTGACGTCTTTCCAAATCGAGCCATTTCCCTCACCAAAGAAAGCTCCCGCTTTCGCTGATAAAACCGGTCCACAATGGAGATGATTGCAGACGACAGAGGCATCCTTCAAATCCCAGAAAACATCGCAGACCGTTCCCCAGGTTTCGTCACGTAATACTTCAACTCTCCCCGAACAGTTATTCATGCCGCCAGTTAACCGCATTCCCTTTTGACCTTTTGAGCAAAAACATTGGGGGACAGCTGTTTACTGTTGAACACATCCAACTATCCACCGACCTCATCAAACACCCCACAACAACGATATTATGATTTGAGTAAGATTATAAGCTGGTACATTATAGGAGCAGAGTTACACAATGTGGCCCATCGATTATGCTCTATTATTTCATCATGGCTGATACATTTCTCCTCTCAGCACCAATCTCTTGCCTTCTCTCCGTTTCCCTTCCTGCCCTGGAAAATCAATAATCTCTAAAGCTCTGCCTTAAATATGCAGAATAGCTTGGGCTCTGCAGCCGCCTCTGGCTTAGAATTCCACAGATTCTCTGGCTGAAGGAATTCCGCACTATCCCCTTTCGAAAGGCATGCCCCTCTCAGTCGCTACACCCCACCCCACTCCAACCTCCGTTTGGTAGATGGTTCCCTGGCCTATACTGTGGGGTTCATCTTGAGAAAGTCCACGACCATGTGTATCTGTGGCGCCTCAGGAGCTGCGCCGAGGGTGAGATGCACTATCACAACAGAAGACTCGGCAAAACAGCAGATTCTACAACTGCGTTCGTGAATATGCACATGTCAGCCAGCTATTATTTATCATTATGATACTTAATTCTTTTCTTTTCGTTGTTGTAGCGCGTGTGGGGACTTGAACAAAATGCAACAACACTACACTGCCTGATTGCATTCGGCCTTGACTGAGTTAGTGGACAATCGAATGGTTGACTTTGAAGACGAACGGCAATCGTTTTATATTTAGACATTGCTCATTTATATTTTACTTTAAGAGTCAGTGAGCACAAAAAATACCCTAAATTATATTAAGGAAAAAGGTAAGCACTCAGCTTATCATACTGGTTATCAGTGTTAAAATAAATAAATAAATAGTGTTCAATGCCTGGTATTTTCAAAAAAAAAGGATATTCGCTTTCAGCGCGGTATTGGCATATAGTTATCGGTTTGAGAGTACTAGTTAACGGCCTTGTTTTTCCTAGCGTTCTCAGATCCGTCGACCAGCTGGGAAAGAGCGTCGGCCTCTGTAATCTTTCTGCCCGGACGATTGATGAGGATAAAATTAACCGGGTGAAGAAGAGAGCCCACCGGGATTAACGAGAGTTGAGTCTCTTTACGTCCTGAATGTAGGACAGTTTCTTCTGATCTTCACAGATCAAGAATTACGTTCTTTCCCCCTCCAACCATTGGCGCCAGTCCCCCAGGGCCTCCCCGACTGTTAGATTGTCGCGATTCGCAATATTGTCGTTGCTGTCTGCCGGAGTCAAGCGTCAGGAAGAAAATGACAGGTGTGCAGCTCGACCATGCATGGCTCTGATGGGTCAGGGTGTTGCAGCACAAAAGCTGCTGTGAAACGTCGCTTCAACTCCGAAAATTCTTGGTCAACACCGTCTGTCGAATGGAATCCTGCCGAGTTCTCTCTGGTGAGGACATTTACTCGAGCCGAAAATCCCGATGTATTGGAGTAAAAGTTCGCAAGCACTATGAAGTGCCGTAACTGTTTGACTGCAGATAGTTTGAGCTACTGTGTACCTGTATGAACTTTACTACCCTCCACTTGAGCACTAAATAGGGTAAGCCATAGCCCCCAAACGCATTTCTCGTGTTTAGAGTACAGGCTATTTGAGGAGCCGTCTGTGAACCCTCCAGGAATGCTGGACTTGTTCCTGATGAGAACGGAAAGAAATAAGGCTGTAGACTAAATACAGAAAAGCAAACTGTTTCAAAATGTGTTTGAGCACATCGTGAATTGAGGCCTAGAAAACAGCGGGGGCATTGGCCAGATCAAAAGGCAGCAAACGGTATTCATAGAGGCCATGAGAGGTGTTGAAAGCTATCTTCCACCCATCTCTTCCTCTCATAGGGACCAGATTACAAGCATGGAGTGGATTAGTTTTGGAAATTATAGTACTCTCTTGAGAATTTCGAATGTAGACACCAGCAGGAGAAGGTAGTTACGCTTCACGGTGATGTTATTCAAGGACCGATAATCGATGTTAGGGCGGAGTGTGCTCTTGCCGGAGATGATGATGGACCAATAAACCCCATGGTCGTTGTCTCCTTGAAGCACTCCTCCATACCACCGTTTCAGGACGAGAGAGAGGAAAAAGTGCCGGTCCTGCGGAGGGTTATTGCCAGGTAGGAGGTCGAAGGTGAAGTCGCCTGTCTGGTATGAAGCGTGTAGATGCTTTTACTGAAGGCCTCAAGAAGATTCGCATATTCAACCAGAATCTGAGGCAGGTCCATATCTTTGGGCACAAGACACAAGTTAGCTGGAGCTGGATCCAGACTGGTAGACAACCACGCCGGTCCGCACTCTGAATGCTTTAACAGACCAGTTATTCCGTGGGTTACGTCGGGATATCCAGGGAAGTAGAAGCACAATTAGCAGTTCAAGCGAATCGACCAGATAGAAGGAGAATTCTTCACTATGGTTGTCTCCGAGCACAACTTTGTCAGGTTCAGTGGAAAGTTGGATCTGGCCAGTGCTCAGAGGTCGACCGCCCATGGTCTTTTCTCGCAGGTCCTGAGTTGGGAATTCCCATCTTTGAGATACAGAGATGTCCATAACATTCCTGGCTGCACCAAAGTCGATAAATGATATAGTTTCATGGGCTCGAGACCCCCACGACAAGGAAGCTGCGAGCATAACACAATTAGGGGAAAATGATTACAGGGAGAAGCGAACCAACAGGATTCTCCTCATTGCTGACGTGCATCCTTTTACCGGACGCATGTGAAATGCCGCGAGCAATTGTTCTGGATCACTACAATAGAGACAGGAAGTTGTTCTGTGCCTCTCTCAGTTCTCCTGAAACAGGAGTATGCGCCCCACTTGCATTGGCTTCTCCGTGGACAGGGTGCTGGGTGATTATGGAGAGAGCGAGGATAGACGGCGATTAGATGGCGTGTGGGATGCTTGAGATATTCTTACCCTTCGCCAAAGTTTCCCGGTCGTCAACGCGAAAAGCCAAATTAGATCATACAGACAATCTTGCTCGTCACAGACAACGATCTTCTGTCTGATTCCTCGTTCAGTCCACCTGGAAGGCATTGAGGAGACATCACTCATTCCATCCCGCCTCCACAGCAACTGCGTGGAATTTGTCTGCAGAGGCCCTCACCATCCCTCGCCTTGCCGCAGGTCCAGAAGTTAGTGGACAGAGTGACCACGTAATGAAAGGGCGGTAATCCTCCTTAACTCTGCAACGAAATGCCGGAACGACTGGGCTGCACTATATCCTTGCTCCCGTAAGGCGTTGAACAGATTGAGTGGAGGAGCACCTTGGAGATTGACCACGTACGTCCATTTCTGTGCATCATGACCAAAATGTACAAGCTGGTCTTGGAATGTCAGCTCGCATTGGGTAATGAAATTTCGGCAGCTATCGAGATCCCCGGGTGATGGAGTATTGGTTTCGTTCACAGCCGCGAGATTCCGTGGTGGTCCGAAAGCAGGAGGCATTTCTTGACCAGGCGTGAATGTGGGGGCATTAGTGTTAGAGGTTGTCGGGCAATAGGAAACGAGAACCTGCTAGATGCTGGGAGAGGGACTGAGGCGGCCTGAGGCTTCTGAATTGCTTTGGCAAGAACGCGAATTGCTGTCAGCTGAAGCTGGCTGTCCGCAGTGACCTCGGGGTCGGCGGTTGTGAGAGCGAAAATCGCGGACACATCACTCCGATTGTTTGCGGTGAGTTGCTAAACAATTGCTGCGAGAGACGATTGATGTTCCTCAACGTGACACTGAGCTGTCGGCACGAGTCCATCTGCCTGATTGCTGCAGAACAGATTGCTTCATTCAGAACAGATTCAATTCCCTGTAGCTATGCTCCTACCTGACCAGTGAATCACAGGGCTAAGATCAGCTGCTCTCTCTCTGCTGTGTCTGTCTTGTGTGTGCTTCGAGACTTGCTGTCACTACATTCAGATATGGCCCAGGTGCTGAGAGAGAGACGCTGAAGCAGGTTGATAGCTCATACATTTTTGTGCAAATAGTGTTCAAAGGGTAAAAGAGAACAATAAACGTTAGGCCAAACAAGGCAGTTATGCAAAACTCTCAAACTAGATGCCAGCACGGCGGCTGAAAGGAAATATCTAAATTTAAAACGAATACCGGAGGTCTTCTGCGTCAGTAGACTCGATAGACCACTTTCTCAGGCATGGTCGACTGCAAACATGCTGGTAACGTGGTTTGCTTTGCTCAAGACTCGACAAACGCTACAACGAAAGGAAGTGAATTAAATAATGTACCGCAGTAATGCAATAATGACTACCTGACTACGTGCATATCAACGAGCGCAATTGCCGAATTCTATTGCAACCTTTTATTTTCTATTTGCTGTCAATACACGCAAGAAAATGAATCTTAGTGTCTTGAAAATAAATTTACTTTTGAACTTTGAAATCCAGTATTCTGATATACCCTGTGTCCTCTGATATTTACTTCTCTGTTGAAGAGTTAGCATTTACCAACCAAATCATCAGGACTAATACGCTGTGTAATCCTGCAGACAGTTCTCTCCGCTATGTAAATCCAGCTGTATAAACGACTGAAACACTCACCGGAACAAATGACGCTCACAGCACTTCTACCCGAACAGTTGTGTCCATTTCTTGGTGTGGTAGAGCAATCCCAGATAATGGTCTCATTGCCTTGGCATTCATAGGACTCCTGCCACATGGGACCACTGCCCTCTCCAAAGTATGCCCCTCCTAATACTGATATCACTTCCCCACATTTCAACGACCTACACACCACGCGTGCGTCCTGTGAATCCCAATTCGAATCGCACACAGTGCCCCACGTCTCTCCATGCTGTATCTCCAATCTTCCAGAGCATTCGTCATATCCATCAATCAGTCTGGGCTTTCTATGTCCTGCGGCATATTAGATGAAAATAAAATCCCAGATTTAAAGGATAATACGCAGATTAAAACATGTCAACAGCTAAATTCATGAGGAGTTTGAGGAGACTTAGTATGTCACTAAAGACTCTCGCATATTTCTACAGATGTACCGTGAAGAGCATTTGACTGGTTGCATCAAAATCTGTTGTGGAGGCTCTGCTGCGCAGTATCTGGAAAAACTGCATAACAGTGCAAACACAGACAGCACCACCATGGACACTGGCCTTTCCAGCACAGACAGCATCTTCAAAGAGCGATGCCTCAAAGAAGCAGAATCCGTAATTAAGGAAACCCACACTCAGGATCTCTTTGGATTACTACTATCAAGGAGGAGATGCAGAAGCCCAAAGAAACACACTCAAAATTTAGGGAACAGCTTCTTCTCCATATTAGATCGCTGAATGGACGGGGAACCCATGTATGCTACCTCGCTCTTTGTAATGTTTTATTTCCTTTTTAATTCATTTTTATATGTTTTTCTTATTATAATTTGTGTACATTTTATTGTTGTGTATTGCACCAGACTGCTGACGGAAAACAACAACAACAAAAAGCATGACATTCCACATTCCATAAGATCACAGCACCATAAGACAGAGGAGCAGAATTAGGCCAGTTGACCCATCGAGTCTGCTCCTCCATTCAGTCATGGCGGATCCTTGACAGTGAGATTAACCATCTGCTGACTCAACTAGCGACTCATTTGGAATCTCGCAGCGAAGCCAACAGATCTAATCTTGTTTACTTTGGTAAATCATACCACCTGAGAGTGTTCCTTGTCCATATATACAAACAGAAGCTGAAATGAGAGGATTTACTACAGAACTTACTGAAGTGCTGATTCAGGGAAACAGATGACCTTCTTTGTGCCTGAGAACGTACACTAGCCCATGTTTAATTGTGCAACTACCTACCTAGATGTGTTTGTCACCATCATCACCAGCTTTATCAGGAAGTGTGTTGACGACTCTGTACTAAACTGAATAATCTTGCTCTGAAGCCGGAAATCAGGATTAAACTGACTGATAACGTTGAGGTCTGCAAAATTAAAATCAGCCGACTCCGATTTTTACAAGAAATCGAGTTACGGCCTCTGGAAGTGCCTCATGGATGCCAAAAAGACTATACTATACTAGACAAACCACTAGTGTCATTCCAGCCGTCAGTCGTGGTAGGGTTTGCATGCTATACCGGACTATAAAACGAGGTCTGGATGCATTACCGGCAACTGCATCCTTGCCCAAAGAGGTTAACGCATTCTTTACACGTTCGACAGATCAACAGTTCGGTGCATTTCCAAACATTTTGACCCCTCCCTGTTTCAGTACTGTTTAAGCAACGCAGTGTAAAAAATGTACATTCTGTATGCATCGCAGTTTATAAGGCAACGGGTTTGTCCGCAACAAGAATGGTCTCTGAGAATTGCCAAACATATACAGTCAGCCTCTTCTTACCTGCTGTATATGTCCTCACAACTGTTGCCAAAATAGTAATTTGGCGAAATTTTGTTATAATTTTTCAGAGATCACACATTAAATATTGCGTTTACACATAAGTGCGTTATTTATATTACACAATGTTCCTCAGTAACAGCTGGGGTTTGCTTCGGGTGCTCCGATTTCCTACCATAGTCCAAAGACGGACTAGTCAGCTAGGTGACTAATTTCAAATTGTAAAATATTCTGTGATTAGGCTTGAGTTAAATAGGTCGGTTGCTGGGCGACCAGACCCACTGGCCGGAAGGGCGCTGCATCGCTAAATAAGCAAATAGATAAATGTCCCAGCAACTCTGATGTGCGTTGCTTGAATTTCCAGCAGCTGCAGAATTCCAGTTGTTTGCGCAGATAAATGTCCACCCCCTTCTCTGTATTTACTACTTAATAAACCCAGCTGCTACATGGACCTCTGCCTTCTGTATTCAGATTAAATATCTACTTTTCCTCTGCTTCGCTTTTCGATATTTTTACATTCGATTCAACGTCATAATTTTGTCTAGACATTCAATTGTCTAATCTGTTAGTTGTAATAAAATGGCCACATAAAGCTTTCTGCCATCATTCTGATCGGTAGAATGTGTGATAAACGATTAGTTCTTGCTCGTTTATGTCCTTCGGTGCTTTTGGTGGCCCGTTCCGATATTGCAATTTTATGGAGAATACAATAAACAGGAGCTTACCCGAACAAATAACGCCGGCTGTCTCGTTTTCCATAAAGCAGTTACTGTGAGCTAAGAGTCTCCTTTCACACCTCCATAGGTCGAACTCTGTGCCATTACAATAAATTTCAGCTTGCAGAACGGGCCATTGTCCATGTCCAAACTGTGAATTCCTTGATGCAGATACGGCGTCACCACAGCCGGCGAAGTTGCACACAGCCTGGGCTTCGTTCATACCCCAATTACGACCACAGAGGATCAAGAAAAACTGTAAGAAGTTACTTACCTCCACTCGCCCTGCACAAGGGCTGCCTCCACCTGACAGCATTAAGAGTTGCCCATCTGTTGTACAGAAACAAGAATGCATCGAGTTAGTCGTCCACAGATACTGTTAAATTGAAACATGGTTCGAGGCATTCATAGAAGTTCAGTTAGCTAACGGAAATATATTACCTTTATAAATAACACGTAACAGTAAAAGATGAAAAGGGTACAAAACGCCGGGTCATCAAGGGAATGACGGCGTAAGGAAAAGGTCTCTCGGTCAAAAAGAAGGTAAACTGCCCCAAAATCGAATTTAGACGAATACTTAATGTTGTATAACTATATTAATGAAAGGGGCAAGGATGATGTTTAAGAACAAGATTAAAAAGTCCGCTCTGAAGGCTAATAAACATAAAGAGACGCAGCAAGGCGACGGACCTAGCTCCCCCACGGCAAGCCAGAACGGAGATAATGAGGAGGAATCGGTGACTCTGTCTTTGATTCTCGGAGAGATTCGCGAGTTCCGATAAGATAACAACAAACAGCTGGAGGATATTAAAGGAGAAATAGTAAAAACTAACTCGAGGATAGATGAAGCCGAAGCGAGGATTGTTGGAATTGAAGAGAAGCTACAAAACGCAGAGGAAATGACAGCAGAAGTGCTAAAGCTACAAGAGCATTTCCAGTGGAAAGTAATAGATCAAGAAGGCCACTCGAGAAGGGAAAATGTGAGGATCTACGGAGTTCCCGAAGGAACTGAAGGTAAACCCGGATTGATGATTCTCTTCGTGGAGAAGCTGCTTAGAGAGAACCTTGATATACCGGCCGCAAAAGACCTACAGATAGAAAGAGCTCACCGCGCGTTGGCACAACAGCCTCTGTCAGGCGCCCATCCCAGATCAATTCTAGTCAGATTTCTCAGTTACAGACCGAAGGAAGAGGTGCTTAAACGGACATGGCAAAATAAAGGTTTCATGTGGAGCAACTGTAAAATCAGTTTAGACCACGACTACGCACCGGGGATCCTTGCCAGACGGAAGGAATATGCGGAAACATGGAGGGTCCTGGAGGAAAACAACATCAGATTTCAGACCCTGTATCCAGCTCGGCTGAAAGTCTTTTACGACGAAGGGACAAAAACTTACGCTACGGCAGAGGAGGCAACGTCGGACAAGAGTGTCAAACTACAAGGAAAAGCTGCAAATATTCAGACGCGAATGTACAGAGAATACAGATTAATTAAGAGAAATGACTGAAAAGAGTAAATCGGACTTAAAGGTAAAATGAAAGCTGGTAACTGAAAATAAACTAGACGGAATAACTTGAATGATAGCAATATGGTCGAGACACAAATAGGAGAGAATTCTCTATGATTATTCACACTGCTGAGGGCTTTCTAACACAGGATGAAGATAGAGGTTATCCCTCAGAACTGAGGCGAGTCGGTGCTCAGGCCTCACTGTGGGAGGTCGGGAGAAATTTTCAAATGTTACACGTTCAAAAATGTCTAGGCTGTGGTTATATGTTTTGGTTACTGTTGAGAAGGGATTGCTTACTGTTTGGTTAGAAAAGGAGGGTGTTTTTTTTTCTACTAGAGAAAAATGCAAACTGAATTGGTAAAAATAATTTCCTATAATGTTAATGGGGTTTTGAAACCAATTAAAAGAAATAAGATTATGTCTAAATTGGAAAAAGAGGGGGCACAGATAGCTTTCACAGAAGGTGCAGAAATAACATTGCTGAATGTTTATGCTCCTCCAGGTTGTGAATGGTCATTTTATAGACACATTTTTGACCTAATGGTCAGTTCTCAATGGGTAGTAATTTGTGGAGGGGATTTTAATATTAGATTAAATCCTATATTAGATTCTTCAAGAATAGTCACTCAGAATAAATCTCTGACTCGGAAAATGAATTTATTGATGGAGGAGTTGGGAATTATAGATGTGTGGAGAGAATTACACCTCACTAGTAAAGATTATACATATTATTCTTTCCCTCATTCAGCCTATTCAAGTATAGACTATTTATTTATCTTTAATACAGATAGACTCAGGATAAAAAAAAACTGTAATACTGCAACAATTGATCTGTCGGATCATAGCCCAGTCTCTATGTCTCTAATCCTGGAAAGGAAAATGATGAAAACACTATGGAGGCTAAACTCACATATACTCAATAACCCGAAGGTAATGGAGAGATTAAGGGGAGAAATCAAAGAATACCTAGACCTTAATGACACGGGAGAAACATCACCAGTGATCTTATGGGATACATTGAAAGCTGTACTGAGAGGGAAAATTATTTCCATTACCACTCACATGGAAAAAATCAATGCACAAAAATTAGCAGACCTTCAAGGAAAATTAAAACAACTTCAAGTTGTATATAGCAACAAAAGTAATTCATATTTAAAACAGGAAATTAGGAAATTGCAAAGTGAAATTGACGATATTTATACGTTGGAAACTCAAAGAAATTTTCTTTACCTGAGACAAAAGAATTATGAAGTAGGAGGTAAATCAGCTAGATTATTAACATATAAACTATGTAAACAACAAGCAGACAATACAGTTCATAAAATAAAGAATCCAAAGACGAAGCTTGTGGAGAGTACAACAGGGAAAATTCAAGAGAGTTTTGAAACATATTATCGAGAGCTGTACTCCCAACCCCGGGCCTCCAATGAGCCCTATATAGACAGTTTATTGAATTCTTTAGATCTACCTAAACTTACAGATTTACAAAATGAAAGTCTATTAGAACCAGTAACTGCCAAAGAACTGAATGTGGCCATCTCTAGGTTAAAGGCTGGAAAGTCCCCGGGTTCAGATGGGTTTCCTCAGAGTGGTACAAATCCCGGAAGTCACAGTTAGCCCCATTACTACTTAACACCTTTAATTGGATTTTGCAGAGAACAGAAACTCCACCTTCCTGGAGAGAACCGATTAATTCAGTTATTCCTAAAGAGGGTAAAGATAAACTAGAATGTGGCAATTATCGGCCAATTAGTGTTCTTAATTTAGATTACAAACTATTTACATCCATATTAGCGCGCAGATTGGAAAAGATTTTACCTGGCCTAATCCAGTTAGACCAGACTGGATTTATTCAACAAAGACAAACACAGGACAACATAAAGAGAACTCTGCACATATTAGAACAGGTTAATAAGAACGAGACAGAGACAATGGTAATAGGATTAGATGCTGAGAAAGCTTTTGATTCAGTTAGTTGGGCATTCCTATACAGAGTGTTAGGAAGATTCAGCTTTCAAGAAAAGTTTATTAAAGTAATTCAGACTCTATATGACAGCCCTACAGCCCGAATTAAGATAAATGGGGACCTCTCTGACTCCTTCATCTTAGAGAGAGGCACTAGACAGGGATGCCCAATTTCTCCTCTCCTTTTTGCGCTATATATTGAACCACTTGCCCAACTAACAAGACAGAGCAAAATCGTAAAAGGTATCAAGGTGGCAGGGATTGAACAGAAAGTGGCGTTATTCGCAGATGATGTTTTAGTCTATCTGAGTGAACCAGAAAAATCATTTATAGGATTGTTTACACTGTTGGATGACTTTGGGAAAATATCAGGTTATAAAATAAATGTAAAGAAAACGCAGGTTATGTCCCTAAATTATACACCATCCAAAAAATTGCAGGATACATATGATCTTAAGTGGGAAGCTAAATCATTAAAATATTTAGAAATAACACTGCCGAAGGATCTTTCAACGCTGTCACATGCAAATTATGGACCATTAATCTCAGGGATAAAAGCAGATATGCATAGATAGAATCTTATCCCCTTTTAAAATTTAAATTCAAGGATAAATACTATAAAAATGAATATTCTTCTTCGGTTATTGTATCTTTTCCGTACTTTACCAGTGGATGTGGATGATAATCAATTCAGGGAATGGGACAAATGGATTTCCCGCTTCATTTGGCAAGGAAAGAAACCTAGAATTCGATATAACACCTTACAGTTAGGGAAGGAAGGAGGAGGTATGATTCTTCCTTGCTTGAGAATTTTTTTTATGCCTCACAGATAACCCCTCTGTTATATTGGTGTAATAAGGAATATAAGGCTAGATGGAAGGAAATAGAATTTGGATTAGTTGACAGTTTTCCTCTGCAGGCCTCAATAGCTGACAAAGGATTGATGGCCCAATTGGAAAAACGTAAAAAAGTTGGATAAATCTTACATTAAAAGTAGGGCAGAAGGTGGTTAATTCATGTGGAATTGGTAACATGTTAAAACTCTTCAGATGGTGTGCATATGATACCGAATTCCTTCCCAACAGAGGAGATAAACGATTTGAACTATGGATAAAGAAAGGTCTTACAACCTACCTCTCATTTATAGATAAAAGAGTATTACAAAGTTTCCAAATCCTGCAGGACAAACGTGGCCTAGAACACAATGACTTTTTTATGTACCTTCAAGTACGACACTATGTTAACCAGAGTTGTAGATATAGAGACTTATCAACAGTAGAATTAGCATTTTTCAAGATTCTTAATTCGGCTTGCGGTTCAACACCAAGTAAATCAGTTTCTCGATTATATAATGCACTCTCCCATGCTAAAAATGTAAATACACTGTATATTAAAGAGAAGTGGGAGAAAGAAGCGGGGTTGGTACTTTCAGAGGAGGCTTGGGGGAAAATGTGCAGCTTTCAGTGATCTTTGACTAACTCTTTGACTTGGAGAGAACATTGTTGGAAAAATATTATAAGATACTTCAAGACCCCATATCAGGAAAAATATAAAGATACAAAGGTGACGTGTTGGAGAAGGTGTGGATCCAAGGAGGCAAATCATTTCCATATTTTCTGGGATTGCCCTAAATTAAGTCATTATTGGGAAGGTATTCATAGAACATTAGTTAAGGTACTTAGGACCCAGATACCTCTGAACTTTAAGACGCTCTGTTTGGGGCATGTATTGTTTCTTGAACAGAAGGAAGATATAAAGTTGCTGCAGGCCCTTTTAGCGGCAAGTAAGAAATCAATCACTAGAAAGTGGCTAAATCCAAAACCACCTACATTAGAAGATTGGCACGAAATTATCTTGGAAATATTTAAAATGGAAAAGTTGACTTACTCCCTGAGAATTCAAAAAGAAACATTTTATCAAATCTGGAATAAATGGATTGAATATATAACCCCAATACGAGCAGACTTTAGATGACTCTCCTAATGATTTATACTGCTCTTCTCATCAACACAGTAATATTGCTAACGTAAGCACCCCTAGTCTAAATGTCTTTTTTCTGTTTTTGTTTTTTTTCGGAAAATAGAGAATTAATACAAGTAAAGGAAAAGATTTGGGTAAGGGATAAAAAATGATAAAATTAAATAAATAAGTACATACGGATATGGATAATTATGTTTGGGGGCAGGAGCAAGTATGGACAAGTTAGGACATAAACACCTACAATGGTTGTTACATAGGCTTACATAGAACATTTTGGACCAGAATAAATGTTCCAGAAGAGATGTATGGAAACTATTACTAATTCACTATTATTACTATTTTTCTTAACAATTAATACCATTACTTAGCCTAATAGATTAGAATTTCCACTGTACATAATTATCTATTTAAGTGTCTAATTTATTTTTATATCATCTCAATGTGTACTTAAGAATGTATAAATAATTATAGTTTTATACATATAAAAAATGGAAAAGGTTATATATGTGAAAAAGTACATGATACCTGTGAATTCCTTATCCAAATAAAAATAAAATTAAAAAAAAAGGAAAGGCTACAAAACATTTGGGCAGAATTTACCCATTCGGCAAAGCGAGTGGGCTCCACCAAGCCGTGGGTGATTTATGGCCCCTCCCAAACACATTCTCCTGCCTTGTCCCGTAAACTCTGACGCCCTAGCTAACATTACACCGACCAACTTCTGCTTTAAGTACATACAATGGCATGTCCTCCACAGTCACCTGTGGCAATCAATTCCACAGATTCATCACACTTCGGCTAAAAAGAAATCCTCTTCATCGTTGTTCTAAATCGGCGACCGTCTATTCTGAGGCTGTACCCTCTGGTCCAGGCTCCCTCACGAGAGGAAACATCTGCTAGCTATCCACTCTGTGTGTGTCTTTCATAATTCGATCTTTTTCAATGAGATCGCTCCTCATTATTCTAATTCCTGGCGAGTAGAGACCCAGAGCCAACAAGCATGCCTCCTGATTATGTTTGTCAACCTGTTTTGGACGCTCTCCAACGTCAGCACATTCAGCATTAGCGGCACAAAACTGCTCACAATCCCTCGTGTGAGGTCTGACAAATACTTTATAAAGCCTCAACATTACACTCTTGCTTCTATAATTTAGTCCTCATGACATTAATGCCAACATTGCGTTTGCCTTCAGAAATACAAGAGATCAAAAGAGGATGGGAGAACTACAGTCCCTCAGAGTGTAATCAGTTTCCAATATCTATGGCTCAGATATAGGAGAATAATTTCCTTAAGAGCAGAGATATAGGAGAATAATTGTCCCATTTGGTCCATCGAGTCTGCACCGCAATTTCATCATGGCTGATCCATTTTCCCTCTCCGTCCTAATCGCTTGCCTTCTCTCCGCATCTCTTCCTGCCCTGACTAATTAGGAATCATCAACCTCCGCCTTAAACAAACCGTTTAACTTTGCCTTCACATCCGGCGTGGCAACACATTCCACATACTTAGCACTCTCCGGCAAAATAAAAAAAACTCCTCACGTCCGTTCAAAAAAAGACGCCCCTCGAAACTGTAGTTTTGTGCTCTGGTCTTACTTGCCCACCATAGAAAATATACGCTCCATATCCACTGTTTACAGTCTCAATTATGTCACCTATTCTTCTGAATTCCAGTGAGTAAAAGCCCAGAGCCATTGAAGGCTCGCCATATGACTATCCTTTCAATCCGAGATTTTTTTTTTTGTGATCCTCCTTTCAACCCTCACCAATGTCAGCATATCTTTCCTTAGATAATGGACCCAGAACTGCTCACAATACTGCAAGTGAGACATCACCAGCGTCTGATTGTCACGTACCCCGTGACGGGTTAAAGAACCAGCAGAAATGGAAAACACTCTGGAGTCCGGTATTGCTATTAACTAATGGTATCTATTGGTAACTACTCAATATAGTAATATAAATCCAGATATATAAAACAGGTTAACAATGATTTAGATATGTATAAGAGTGGAACTATCTGAAAACCAAGCTTCTTCAAGTCTAGGGGCAAATAGATAGTCGGACGATGATGAGTAAATTTCAGTGAAGTTCGTGGTGTGGAGTTGAGTGGTGAGAGAGAGAGAGAGAGAGAGAGAGAGAGAGAGAGAAAGAGAGAGTGAGGGAGGGGAGTGTTGAGTCTTCAGGTGAGCTGACGTCGTCGATCTTCCCGTTTTCCTCCGAAATCCTTTAGAAGTCATCGGCAGTAACAACAGCAAAGGGTATCGTTCTTCAGTAGTGGAATTATCAACCGAGGCGATGGTTGGACAAACGAATAACTCGCCACCGGTCACACGCTTTTCACACTGTGAGTGCTACTGATCGATCTGCATGATGGATCCCAAAAACACATCTTTTCTGTGGGCACAACAAAGTTCATTCAGTGTCCAAAATCATGTGTCTGTCAGTCCATCAGCTGACCTTGTATTTATCTCACAAAGCTGAACACCAGCTGTCCATCAAGTAGCTCCTTCCTTCTCTCTCTGTAAGAAGACAGAAGCTGCCAGTGTAGTGCAAAGTGTCAACCTGCTGCAGAGAAACCATAACGCCATCTCAAAGCAGTTTGCGCCTCTCTCTCTCTCTCTCTCTTAATAACAAGGTGTCTGGTGTTGAACAACCCTTTCTCGCTCTTTTCAAAAGTACAGTTCATTGGGGTAATTCAGCGCCCCGTCACACTTACCAATTCTCAACATCACATCCTTGCTTTGACATGACGGTCCTCTAGAAATGAATGCTAAATTTCATGTGTCTACCTCATCACGAATCAACCTGCAAATTAACCTTCATGGAATCTTGCTCAATATCTCCCAAATTCATTTTTGCCTCGGTATCTTTGTATTTCTCTCCATTTAAAAATGGTCAATCATGTAAATTCTTCAAGAAAGGTCCATGATAATACAATTCATGGCACTGTATTACACCTGCCATTTACTTGCCCTTTCTCTGCATCTGTCTAAGCCCTTCTGTAGCCACTCTACTTCCTAAAAGCTACCTTCCCCTCCACCAGAAAAAGGCTCTCTTTATTCCGACTCTTTGCCTCTTGCCAATCAGCCACTGTTTTATCCGCGCTGGTACATTTCCAGTAATGCCATGAGTTAACTAATTGTTTGGCCACACCATGTGTGACAATTTGTCAAAGACGCTCTGAAAATCCAAACATCTGTGATCCACTGTGTGTATGACACCGTCCACTGATTTTCCTTTCTCCATCTTGCTTGGCATTTTTTCAAAGAATACCAACAGATTTGCAGGACAGAGTTTTCTCTGAAGGAAACCATGTTGACTGCAGTCAATTTTGTCATGTGCCTTCAAATACTAGGAAATGATATCCTTACAGATTTCGGCGGACATTCAAGCCAAGTCGCTGGAACTTTAGAGCATTGTGCTATCCACCACGCTGCCGTGGTGCTCAAATGACTTATTTTATTTGCCTTCTGTTGGTTCCTAAATGTCAATATTCTTCTAACTTCTCAGTAATTTTGTTCTGGTATATATGCCGTCTATTTTTTTTATATATGTTATCTTTGACTTCTCTTGTTAGCCACGGTTGTGACAATAAGAGCTACGTCTTGCTCTTTTGGATGTACATACCCTGCGTCTTCAGAAGTGCTTCCAGGAATTCATACCACTACATCCCTGTCGTCGTCAGTTTTGGCCAGCTCCTCTCTGTTGCCCCATGTGATTACTGTTAAACCACTGGAATACTGATACAACTGAAATCAGGTTCTCTTTCTCAAATTCTGAGGTGAATTCTATCATATGATGATTACTACGCCTCAAGGTCCCTTTACCGTGAGCTGTTTAATAAAATCCACTTTATTGTACAACATCCAATTCCGGACAAGTGACCCGCCTGTGGCGTCAAACGCGAGCTGCTCTAAAAAGTCGCCTTTTCTACAGGTGTTCTCTAAACGATGCTGCTCCGACCTAATTTTTCCAAGCTACCTGCATTTGAAAATCCCCCATGACTATCGCATCATTGCCCTTTTGACATGCATTTTCTATCTCCCGTAGTAATTTGTGGCCCACATCCTGACTGTTCTTCAGGGTATTTTTACCATTGCAATTCGTAAGCTCTACACGCAACTATTTAACACATTCCGACCCTATGCCACAACTTTCTCATGATCTGATTTCTCCTCTTACCAGTAGAAACAAGCAAACCCCTCTGCCTACCTGCCTGTCCCTTGGATATAATGTGTACATTTGGACACTAAGCTGTTAGCTGTGATCTTCTGTCATCCAAGATTCAGTGATGCCCACAACATCATACATGCCGGTCTGTCACTGTTCTATTAGTTTATCTGCCTTATTCCATAGAAAACAACCATTAAGGTATAGCACCTTCAGACCTATTTCCATCTTTTTTTCTATTTTGTCTGCCATTTAAATTGCAACTCATCCTTTTTTCTCTGCAATTTGCTCTACGATCAGCCTCCCCTTGCTTTTAGCCTCATCAGGCACTGCCTCTGTTTGTTACCTAGTTCCCGCTCCTCAGCACTATCACAGGAAAATTCTCTTAAACCCTCCGGAAAAATGATTCTAGCTAACGTGCCCTCAAGGATGTTGTTCCCCCTCTGGTTCAGTCTTCACCCGTCCCTTTTGTACAGGTCGTCCGTTCTCAAAAAGAAATCCCAAAGATCCATAACTAAGTCTCTGTCCCCTCCAACATTTCGGCAGCCACGCATTCACTTGCAAAATTGTGCTATTCTTACCTTTATTGGCGCGTTTTTACGGCCAGCAATCCAGAAATTACTACCCCGTAAGTACTGCTTTTCAGCTTACTAACAAGCTCCCTAAGATTTCTCCTCTAAACCTCCTCCTTGCTTCTATATTTGTTTCATTGAGAAGCAGGACATCTGGCTGCTCATCCATACTCTCTAGAACGACTGAAACAACTATAACATCCGAGATCCTGACTCCTGGGAACATTCTATCGAGACCAGAGGATCTCGTTTATATTCTTCTCTATCTGGGATCTCCCTCCTCCATTGTACTCCTCATCCATCTTCTCTTCTGAGCCACAGCACCACACTCATTGCCAGAGACCCGATACTGCGGCTCTCTCCTCCTGGGTGTTCTCCAGTACAGTATCTAAATTGTTACAGTTATCTTTGAGGGGAATGGTCACGGCTGTGCTTTCCCCTTCCTGCAACTTAGAGTCTCCCAGTTAACTGTCTCCTGCTACGTGGGGGAGATAACCTCCCTGTATCTACTGTCAATCACCTCTTCGTTCTCCCGTATGAGCTGGTCTTCGAGCTGCAGCTGCTGCTCCTCGATACGATCTCAGAGAGCTTCACCTGGTGCAGATGTGTTTATCCAGAAGACTAGAGTTCACCCAGAATTGCCACCTCTAAAACACAGTACAAAACACAGCTTATGTTGCCATTCACGGCACTGTCCTCAAAGACCAGGAATGGAGAATTAAGAACAAAAAATGAAACTTGCCAGATGCTTCACCTCGCCTGAGCCGAAGTCGGGAATGTCGGTGAGCTGAAGACGCTCTCAGTGCTGCCACACTTACAACAATGACCGATCCACTTCTGCTTGCGTTATTCTTGGGAACTTCAGGAAACATATTTAAGAGAAGGTTCGGTAGATTTTTCATAGGAGAGGGATTAAGCGTTATGATGAAAATACAGGTAGTTAGTGAGGAGACCACGGCTAGATCAGCGATGATCTTCTTGAAGGGCGGAGCAGGCTCGATGAGCCAGATCGCCTAACGCTGCTTCTATTTCTTATGTTCTTGTCCTTGTTCGAGTGATTACCACTGAGCGATTAGTCGCAGTCAAACTCTGGAAAAACTGTTGCAATTTTACCCCATTTTAATCTTGAGCGTGGACCTGATTTAAAAGATAGCTCTGTTCTCGTATTCTCACTTAGCGAGTAGTGCCAGTAGAACTTCCAAAACCCTGCACGAAGTGATGCCTTTGTAATCTTGATTTTCGGAGAATCTGTAGTTCGGAGCGCCCCGCACCCCCACCCCCCATCCCCGCCACCGCCCCACCGCCACAGGCTTCTGTTGTTTTATCAGCAAACTGGACTCCAAATGAAATAGTACTTCATCATTATGCAGAGAAACATGCAAGCGCCGCAGGTCAGGATCTGCCAGACTTCTTTTTTGGTTTCCGTATAAGATAATATTTTCAAAATGTTGCGAATTTAAATATATATGAAAATTACAATTCTATCATTTATATTTCGTCCATAAGACATTGTAGCAAAAGTCGTCTACAGAGTCTGTCCATGCAGCCTATATGTTGCTCTGACATGCCATTATAGCTATTTTATCATCTCTCTCTGCCCCATTCCTCTACATTCCCCGCTCCCCATAATCTAGATAATTAAGATCCAATCAACCAAATTGCGTTATTAGGTTTAAATATACCCAATGACCCAGTTCCCACGGACGTCTGTGGCGATGAGTTTCATAAATTCACCACCTCCAACTGGAAAAAACAATCTGTTCAGTTTTGTTTTGAAGGAAAGTCATTGCATTGTAAGGCTGTGCCCTCTGGTCCTAGAGTCTCCCAAGTACGACGGATGCCTCTCAAATCTATTTATTAAAGTTGAATTCAAACAGATTGAATTTTGCTAATAAAAACTTTAACCATTTTTCACAGACTTAATAGATTGTATACGATCGTTGTCTGTATTTGCTTATCGATCCACAGAGAAGGGGTTTTCTTATCGCAATTGCGGCATAATTGCACTGACTTATGCATCTTGAGATTGAAAAGGGGATCCAGGATAAACCAGGAGTCAGAGGATGATTTGTTTGACCTTATCTGACCAATCGCTCTTCGTCGTTGGATTGCCTACTTTCGACAACACCCTACTGATAACACTGGAAGGATTTCCGCAGTATCCAAACTTTCTTTCTAACGCCATCGGTGCCCCAGAACAGTTTGAGTATCGCATTGCCAAGGCGAGTAGGCAGACGGAGCCACCCGGTCAGCGAAACCGAGCAATTCGATTCTAGATAGCTCCACTTTAAATATGTCCTTTTCTGCAATGGCTTTGGTGAAATTTGCCGAAGCAGTAAGATGAACTGCCGACTAACAGGCGGAAGATAAAATATTAGAGAAACACCATGCCTATTGAAAAAAAAATCACCAGTATCTATTACTATTGCAAAACATAGAAAATAGAAAATACTGTTGAAAATATGCAGCGCATTGCAGAACGTTCGGCCCATAGTGTTGTGCCGTCCACGTAACCTGATCTAGAAGCAGCCTGGAATTCCCCTACCACATAGTCCTTTATTTCCTTTTTAAGGTCCAGGTACCTATCTAAGAGTTCCTTTAAAAAAAACCCTATTGTATCTGTTTCTACCACTGTTGCTGGCAGCGCATTCCACGCACCCACAACACTCTGTGTGAACAACCTTTCATCTACATCCCCTGTGTATCTACCTCTAAGCACTGTAAAACTACGCCCTGGGAAAAAGCCGTTGGCAATCCACATGATCAATGCCTCTATCAGGTCACCTCTCATCCTCCGTCGCTCCAAGAAAAAAAAGGCCAAGTTCACTCAACCTATTCTCATAAAGCATGCTGTCCAATCCAGGCAACATTCATCTAAATCCCCTCTGCACTTTCTCCAATATATCTACATCCTTTTCTGTAGTGAGGTGACGAGAAATAAACATGGTACTCTTAGTGCGGTCTAACGAATGTCTTGTATTGCTGTAACATTACCTCAAGGCTCTTGAACTCCATCCTACGGTTGAAGGATTCTAACAAACCACTCGCACTCTTAATAGCACTATCAAACGGCGTTGCAGTTTTGAGTGTCCTATGGACCCGGACACCAACATCTCGCTGATCCTCCACACTACCAAGAGTCTTACCATTAACATTATATTCTGTCTTCAAATTTCACCTATCGAAATGAACTACTTCACACTTACCTGAGTTGAACTTCGTCTGCCATTTCTCAACCCGGTTCTGCATCAAATCAATGTACCGCTGTAACTTCTGACAACCCTACAGACTATGGACAACGCGCCGAATTGTTTTATCATCATCAGAATTACTAACCCACCCTTTAACTTCCTGATCCATGTCATTTATTATAATCACAAAGAGGAGGGGACCCAGAACAGATCCCTGCGGAACATCACTGGTCTCCGACTCCGAGCTGAATACAGACAATCGACAACCACCCTCGGCTTCTGTGGTCAAGCCATTTATGGACCACAAATGAATTAGCGTGGGAAGGAGAATCTTATAAAATCTCTTCCTAAAATACATATGCACTACATCCCCTGCTCTACCTTCACAATATGTTTTGTTACATTGTCAAATGAGGTTGATAAGGAATGACCTGCCCTAGACAAAGCCATGCTGTCTATTTCTAATCAGGTTATGACTCATAAGTGTTCATAAAGCCTTTCTCTCAAGATCTTCACAACAACTTGCTTACTATTGAAATAAGACTCAATGGTATACAATATCCTGGGTTATCTCTCCTTTTTTTGAACAATGGAAGAACGTTTGTAGCCGTTCAATACCCTGATACTTCTGCCGTCCCTACTGATGATGTAAAGAGCATTGCCAGAGGCTCAAAACTCTCCTCCCTCTCTTCCATTCCCAAGTAGCCTGGGGTATATCTCGTCCGGCCCCGGCGACTTATCCATCTTAATATCTTTCAGAAGCTCCAGCACATCCGCTTTTGTAATGTCTATACACTCAAGCGTTTCAGTTCGAAGTAAGTCATCTCCATAACTGCCAAGATCCTGTTCAGTGGTGAATACTGAAGCAAAACATTCAATAAGTACATGCGCTACCGCCTTCGGTTCCACGCACATGTTTCCACTAGCACTCATAATTGGTTCTATTCTCACACGGTTCATTCTCTAGCTCTTCACATACTTGCAGAATGATTCGTAGTTTTCCATAGTCCTGCTTATCAATGTCTTTTCATGGCTCCTACTAGCTCCCCTAATTGCATTTTTGTGCTCGTTCCTGCCACCTGTGTAATGTTTCAGAGTTGTAACAGTACCTAACTTATTGAGCCTTTCGGAAGCTTTTCATTTTCTCTTAACTAGATTTTCGAAATTCTTTGAACACCAAGGTTCTTTCCCCCCACCATTCATCGCCTGCCTCAGTGGAACTCACCTGTGCTGAACGCCATGCAAATCTTACCTGAATATTTGCTACATTTCTGCTGTGCATTCCCTTGAGAATATCTGCTCCCAATTTATACCACCAGGTTCCTGCCTAATGGCATCATAGTTCCCTCTACCCCAATTAATGTTTTCCCAGATTTTCTGTCCATATCCTCCTCCAGGGCTATGGTAAACGACATAGAGTTGTGATCTCTACCTTCAAATGCTCTCGCACTGAGAGATCTAACAATTGACCAGGTTAATTTCCCAATATCAAATCAATTATTGCGTCTCCCATAGTAGGCTTATCTATCCATTGCGTTCGGAAAGCTTCCTGAGAACACCTAACGTACTACACAACATCTAAGCCCCTTGCTCTGAAGAGATGCCAGTCAAATTCAGGAAAGTGAAAATCACCCATCGCAACAATTGTATCACACGAAGTGGTAGAGGAGCTCAGCAAGTCCCATAGCATCAATGGAAATTAATAAACAGTCGACATTTCGCGCCGAGAGAATTTATCAGAACTAGAAAGGAACTGGGAAGACGGCAGCATATAAAATTTGGGTGAGAGGAAGAAGGACAACTGCACAGCAAAAGGTAAAGGGCTGCAGAGGAAGAAATCAGGCAGGACCATAGGAGAACAGGAAAGAAGAAATGATAGGCAGATCAAAATAGGTGGGAAATAGAAGAGAAGGGTAGTGTTTTGGGAATTATTCCGCCGGAAGGACAAATACGCATTCCTGTCATAAGGTTGGAATCTAACCAAACGGACTATAAGGTGCTGCTCATCCAGCTCCGCACCCTGATGTTGGTCTCAACGTCGCACAAGTGGAGGTCATGAAGCTACATGTCGGAAAGGGAATTGGAATCAGAATTTAAATACTTGACCACAGTGAATTTTCGATTTCGATAGATCGAGCCGAAGGGCTCGACGATTGGGTCCCCCAGTTTTGGACGGTTTTCACCACTGTAGTGGAGGCCACAACAAGAGGACTGGCCGCAAGAGACTACCAGAGCAGTTTCGCAGAAGCGCTATTTCTGGTATGATTATTTGTATGCCAAATGATAACGTGGAAAATGTTTCCTATATGCATCAGATGTCATACCGTCAGATTGAGCTACATCTATTTATAAGAGATGAGGAGGAATTATTTTTAGCGAAAGAAGACTATAAAGGCCAATTGATTCAGTATATTTAAAGTGGAGGGTGATGTGTTCTTGATTAATCAGGGCATCTAAGGTTATGGAAGATAGTAGGAAAAGGGGGTTAAGAGGGATGATTAATCGGCCATATTCGACTAGTGATGCAGACTGGTTGCACTGATTGAACTAACACTGTTCATTGTGTCCTGGCCGCAGAATGAAGGCAGGGACTTCTGGAAGGTGGAGGAGAGGTTGTCCTAAGTACCAGCACCAACCACGGGGTAATAAAAGACAAATGTTAACAAAATCCCAATTAAAAATCAAAGATCCACTCCTAAAAGACAATTCTAGCTGTTTTCTATAAGATGAAGAATGAAATTTATCTCATCGTCTGCATTATTCATTTCGTCAATTTCGATTTGCTTGATTCCCATAACTACATAGCCTTTAAATCCAAGGATCAAAGTTAGTGAACGATAAAATTAAAAAATAAAAATGCAGAGCTCAAATACCTTTACAAAAGATGAACCCGATCGCCCCAGATTGGCAGTCCTCCTGGTTCGAAACAGTGAACGAACACTCCGACAATGATGTCTCTGTCCCATTGCACTGAAGCTTACTCAGCAGGGCAGCTCCGTCTTCGGATGCAATAGGTCTGATTCCTAAAGTGTCGTAAGACCCACATCCAGTCTGTCGACAGTACATTTCTCCATAGGCTGCTTTCCATTGACTGCTGCAGACGGGCAACCACTGACTTCCATATTTAATTTGTAAATATCCTCCGCAAGGTGTCCATGGTCCTACAACTCTGATTTCTCCGAAATCTTAAAGAAAGAATTAATGATTAACGATGTAATCTCAGCCCAAGTGATAAATTAGTTGTTGAAAGAACTTAATTATACTGAAATTAGGCAATGTAATTAAATAGTATTACTATGTTCCGAACATCCCCCTTACTGCTCGCTCGCAGAAAATTCTGGAGGAGCACAGCATTTAAGGGAGCACTTAGAGTCATAGTCCCAGACAAGGCCCTTAGGCCCCTTCCAACCCGTGGTGAAACCATTTAAAATGCCTACACCAATTGACCTCGCGAGGGACCATTGCCTTTCTTCTCCTTATTATCCATGTACCTATCCAACTTTGCATACATCAGTTGTGCTTGCAGCCAGTTCCATACTCTCAGATCGCTCTGAGTGAATAGGTTTCCTTTTTTATTCCCTTTAAGTATTTAACCTTTCACCTTTCACGCATGACCTCTGGTTGTAGTTCGCACACCTCAATAAGTTGTCTCGGACGATGCCTGACTGCATTTCCGCTCATAATATAGTACATAGGCATCCGTTAGTTTCGTGAGACCATGGATTTGCGCTTTGGAAATTTTCCAGGGCGTAGGTCTGGGCAAGGTTGCATGGAAGACAAGGCAGTTGCCCATGCTGCAAGTCTCTCCACGCCACCGATGTTGTCCAAGGGAAGGGCACAAGGGCCGATACTGCTTGGCACCGGTGTCGTCGCAGAGCAATGTGTGGTTAAGTGCCTTGCTCAGGGATACAACACTCTGCCTCAGCTGAGGCTCGAACTGGCGACCTTCAGATCATTATATCGATGCCTTAACCACTTGGCCACGCGCCAACACATAATTTAGTATATTTCCATCTAATCTACACTCAGTTTTCCATATTCCATGGAAAAAAGTCCTGACCGGTTCAATCTTTCCTTTTAACTTAGGTCCCTCAGAGGCGAATTTCTGGAGTTCTCTGTACTCCAGAAATTCATGGAACTGGATAAGCAGTCGACGTTTCAGGCCAGGACATTCATCGAGGTCCGTTCTGGTCTAACCTAATAAGTAACGTGCGTCAGACTTCACGGTGGAATACACGAGCATTATGAAGAAGTTGGAGAGTGTTAGTAGGCAGAAGTGAGTGAAGTTGCTATTACTAAGTGAACGTTCTTGGGAAGCTGAAAGATCAGAATGCAGATAAGGCTCTGCGACAAGATGGAATACACCGTCGGGTTCTGAAAGTGCTAGCTGGAATACATGATAGACTTGTGAAAGTGGAGGTATTGGTGATGATCTTTCACGAATGACTAGATTTTAGAGCGTTTTCGGGGGACTGAAGAATTGCAAATGTCACTCCACTCTTTCAGACGGATAGGAATCAGAAAACGAATTAAATTATAGGCCACATTGACTTTATTTACTGGTTGGAAAGATGCTGGAGTTCATTCATAACGCGAAGGTTTTAGGGTAATTAGAGACATGTAGTAAAGTAGGCCGAACTGAGGATGGTTTCCTTGACGGGAAAATCTTGCCAGATAAATGTATTGCAATTCTATGAGAAAGAATGTGAATTATAGAAAAGGAGAGTCTGTAGATGGCGTATCGATGAAGTTTCATCATCGGATTGAAAAGGTGCACAACGTGAGGCTACTTAACAGGACAAAAGCCCATTACTCCAGAAAAGATACAAGCATGAATAAAAAGGAAAAAATGTTGACTAGCAGAAAACAAAGAGTGGAAAGAAAAGGGGGCTATTCTGCTCTGTTCTCTGTAAATAGTGATGTGCCATAGGTCTCCTTATTCGGACCACTTCTCCCATGTTATTTAGCAATGAATTAGATAAGGATTTAATGCATTTGTGGCCCAGTCTGCCGTTCGTATAATGGGTGTGGGGGTGGCAAGGTGGTGTGGAGTAAGCAGGGACTCTGAGGAACGACTTTAATGGACTAGGAGAATTGACAAAGAAGTGGCAGTTTAAATACAGTGTAAGGAAGAGCATGGCCTTTATTCCTTCTCCCAAAGACATGTACTTTTGGAGAAGGAATAAAGACATGAACTATTTTATAAAAAGGGAGCACATTCTGGTCTGAGTTAAACAATAAATAAATAAGTACATAAAAGCGACTTGGGAGTCCACGTGAAGCATTTTAGAAAGGTTAACATACAGATTAAATTGGTAGTAGGGATGACAAATCTGATATTAGCATTCATTTCCAGAGCATGAAGGCTAAATTAAAATGGCAAGACTTTATATGTCATTGGTAGAAACACACGTGGGGTACTGTGAATTGATCAGATCATCAAAAATGAAGAAGACCATGCTGTTATTGAGGAATATCCGGAGAAGTTTCACGGTTATGATCTTGGGACAGAAAGGGTTAACACATGACTTGAGTTTCATAGCTCTCCGCCTGGACTAGTTGAAGTTCAGACGAATGAAGGGATAACAAACTGGGCATTGAAAGGGCTAGATCGAATGAAACAGACAAACATAGAAACATAGAAAAATTGCAGCACGATACAGGTCATTCGGCCGACAATGCAATGCCGAAAATGTAGTTACTGTAGAAAGTACCTAGGGTTATCCATAGCCTTCTATTACTCCAAGCTTCATACACCTATCCAGGAGTCTCTTAAAAGATCCTCTCGTAAATGGCTCTACCACCATCGCCGGCAGCCGATGCCACGCACTCACCACGCTCTGCGCAAGAAAAAGCTTACCCCTGACATCTCCTCTGTACCTACTTCCAAGCACCTTAAAACTGTTCAGTCTCGTGATAGCCATTTCAGCCCTGGGGAAAAGCCTCTGACTATCCACACGATCGATGCCTCTTATCATCTTATACAGCTCTCTCAAGTTACATCTCATCCTCCGTCGCTCCAAGGAGAAAAGGCCAAGTTCACTGAATCTATGCTGGTAAGGCAAGCTCCCCAATTCGGGCAACATCTTTGTAAATCTACTCTGCATCCTTTCTGTAGTTTCCACATCCTTCCTGAATTGAGGGGCTTACAATTGAGCACAGTTCTTCAAGTGGGGTCTGACAAGGATCCATATAGCTGTAACATTACCTCTCGGTTCATAAACTCAATCCCACGGTTGATGCAGGCCAATGCAATCTCTATTAACCACAGATTCAACCTGCGCAGCAGCTTTGGGTATCCTGTGGACTCGGACTCCAAGATCCCTCTGAACCTCCACACTGCCAAGAGTCTACCATTATTTTTATACTCTGCCATCATATTTGATCTAGGGAAATTAAACACATCACACTTATCTGGGTTGAACTCTATCTGACACTTCGCAGCCTAGTTTTGTATCCTATCAGTGCCACGCTGTAACCACTGACAGCCCTCCACACTATCTACAACACCACCAACCTTTGTGTCATCAGCAACTTTGCTAACCCATCTCTCCGCTTCCTTATCCAGGTCATTTATAAAAAATCACGAAGAGAATGGGAACCGGGACATATTCCTGAGTCACACCAATGGCTACCAAATTCCGTGCGGAATATGACCCATCTACAACTATACGTTTCCTTCTGTGTGCAGGCCAATTCTGGATCCACAAAGCAATGAGATTCCTTTTGATCCCATGCATCCTTACTTTCTTAATAAGCCTTGCATTTGGTGCCTTATCAACTGCCCTGCTGAAATGCATATATTCTCTATCTACTGATCTACCTTCATCACTATGTTTAGTCACATCCTGAAAAAAAATCAATAAAGCTCGTAGGAATGATCTGCCTTTGACAAAGCCATGCTGGCTATTCCTAATCTTATTAGGTCTCTTCAAAAGTTCATAAATCCTGCCTCTTTGGATATTTTCCCTCTACTTAACAGCCACTGAGTTAAGACTCACTGGTGTATAATTTCCTGGGCGAACTCTACTCCCTTTTTTGAATAAGGTAACAACTTCCGCCACCATGCAAACCTCTGGAACTTCCTCCATGGATATAAAGCGGATGTTTCCTATTGTGGATGGCTCTATGACCAAAGGATCCTCCCTCAGAATACAGTGATCTTTCTTGAAAAAAGGTTTGAGAATGAATTTGTTTCGCCAGAGGGTAGAGACATTCTAAAATTCTTTGCACACGGCTGTTGAGGCCAGGTCATTGGTTATATTCTGCGTGCAGGCTGATAGATTCTTGATTAGCAAAAACGTCAACGTTACAGGCAGACGGTGGGTGAATGGACGTCAGGAGGTCATGATGGAATGACAGAGCAGACGTAAAAGGCCGTATCGACATTTATCTGCATTTTATTGTGGTCTTCTCTGTGACACCACTAGTAACGATAGCGATGTCCTCTATTGCATTACCCTAATAGTTTGTTTTGAAACAAACTGTGACAGTTTAATAATATGGAGGCAAGATTAATCATGAGATTCCCGGTTGAAAAATGTGGAAGGGGCAATGGGAGAAACCATGTGGAAGGGGCAATGGGAGAAACCATGTGGTATTACATCAAATAAAATGGTTTTAATTCATTTATTTATTCAGAGATAAAGCACCGAACTGACCTCCCCAACGAACCGAGCAACCCACCAATTTACTTACTTAATTCTCATTACTTCTCTAGCGTTTAGGGCAGGTATCAAGGCCCTTCAATTAGACGATATTGAGGGCTTCCTTGCTCATGTCAATAACATACTTTCAGATTTCGCTACTGTCAGTTATGCAAATCCCAGGTGGACACAGGAATGAGTTGTTTTCAGATGTAGAATGGCTCTTGATTGTTTTCCCATAACATTTTAATTTTACCAGCGTGGCTTGCTGGCCCTGAGCTGAAAACCGAAACTGGAGTAGCTGAACATCCGGACTGCAAAAATAGAACTATTGTAGGAAAGTCTTACTGACAAGAAAAATCGTAATGTACGTGTTAGGTGCGTAGGTGGCACACGTTCTTATATTATTTTTAGCACTTGAAATCGCCTTGCCTTCATCTTTGTGAAATTGCACAAAACATAATAAACAACAAAATCTTCATGAAAGGGATAAAATTGAAATTCAAAGTATGTCTGGAAAGTAATAAACAGTTGATACATTAAATGTGCAAAAGCAATTATGAACATTTCAGCAGTACGAAATCTGCTTCAACATCCGTGAATGTTCCCGCTCGTAGTGACACTTCCAAGCCTTATACTGTATATAGGGCAATATTTACCTTCAGTACACCCTTTGGTGAGGTGTGACATCTGCGTAGCACCCAGGATCAGGATATCCTTAAGCCACGGCAGAAGGTGGTGAATGATCGTATGCGTAGTTTGTGCATATCACAAGTCCTGGTTATACGAACACTCGACCACCGACGCCAGGTATAAAATATCTGAGGATCATTAACAATGGCTGGGGTTATCGTCTTGTAAAGACACGCTTAGAGGAAGACAATGGAAAATCCCTTCTGTAGAAACATTTGTCAAGAACATTCATGGTCATTAATAAGACCATGATCGCCCACGTCATATGACATGGTACATAATGATGATGCTGATATTGTATGTGTGTGTGTTCGAATACAGAAAACTAGATTCTGTGTACATATATCTACTGATGCCCCTGGGCACATCTTCAGTGATGTTCCTGGAATCATCGGGTGTTTCGGGTCTTTCAACATCATACAACCTCCTCCAGGTGACCCAGCCGGGGCTGATCAGACCCCAGCTTGTGTCCAGATGGCTAGCTACTTATGACTCCATAGCTCCCCTCTTTTGAGCCACAGCCATCTTGAGGACCTCTCTGCCGCATCGGTGGTGCCTCGGAATGGACTCCTCTTCCTCTCTCTCTCGATGCCCAAACGTGCCAATCGTGTTTTGTTTTTTGTCCCGCTCTACCTGTGACGCTACCTTGAACGACTTTTGGACCTGTAGCTCCAGATGCCTATGTTCAACGGCGCTCCTCATTGCCCAATCGTTCAGCGTAAAGCACCGATCCTGGTTGGACTTACCACAGAGCAAAACTGCAGACTTGCTACACTGATTGAGCTCCAATTTCGACCCAACCATTAACTATCATTTCGATTGCAAAATCATCTACAATTCAGCCCGTTAGACTGTCTTATTCCGCAATATTTCACGCTTTCTGTGTCCCTCAAAAAATAATCTATTTGTCCCAGCTGTGCAAAATATTTGGAAGTGGATTTATCCGCAGCCTTGCACAGGAGAATGAAGTCGGCATTGAAGGCTTGTTCTGTGAGTGGAATTCAGCCGCTGCAAAAGATTATTTATTCAGCCCTTCGAGGATGTCATAATTATTCTTTGAAGTAGCAATCAGAAGAAAGCAGTGCTTGTGAAACGCCCAGGTTAATATCACCAGAAAATTGTTCACAAATATACAACTTATTTCACGTCGCAGATGCTTCCTGATCTCTGGAACTGCTTCAGCAGTTTATGTGTTGTATTCGGCATTTCGACACCGGCAGAATCTCTTGTGTTTTGCTGGTACCATCAGTAGTACTATAAGGCAATAAAGATATTTTTTCTATGTTCTGAAACCGGAGCGAGACAATCGCAAGATCTTCTGCAGCGGATTGTATCCTAATCGGGGAACGGGAGGGCAATCTTTAAAGTAACAATCAAAAATAAACAGATATTTGTTTAACCTCCTTTTCAAAATCTCCAGAAATAATCGACAAAATGTAACAGAACAGCCCCAAAAATCGGTTGCAATATTCTAATTAATCTTCAGAGTTTCCATCAGAAAAAAAAAACTGATTTCCAGGAATCATCCTTTAAAGTTTATTTTCAACTTGTATATTCTCTACAGCAAACATAAACACAAGAGATTCCGGAATACTAGACCCACATTCTTGAAGCAATTCAGAAGGGCAGGTCGCATCACCCAAAAAGAAAGGAGTCGACGTTTCCAGTCGATACCCTTCATCAGTCCAAAGGCATCGACTGTCTATTCCAGTGCATAGAATCTGCCTCATGCAGGATTCTCTACAGCAATCTGTTTTCGTAGTGTGCTTACTCCAACTTCGACACGGTGTTTTTGCTTTATTTTTCCCTCGTTGTGAAATTTTCGATATAGATTTTTTTGTTTGCAACATCTATGTCCATTCTCAAAGAGTCAACAGAGGCATGCTGACGCCAGCAGATCGAGGTTGCCCTCCAATCCACTCACCATTTCTACTCGCCAGCATACGATAATATACTGACAACATTCTTCTTTCTCTTCCTTACTGCAACATTAAAATGATAGCCTCTTGCAAACAGCACTGTGGGTAAGAAAATAACTCAAAACCTGAGCGGTTGAAGAAGGCAACTTGCATACACGTTCTTGGAGCAACGGACTATAGGATTTTAAATGTTTACAGATCATACGAAGGCCACTTCGGCTGAATGCATATGAAAACATTGATTTGTTCATTGACTGCAATACGCGCAAAACGCTGGAAAAAGCTTCGTAGGTCATTAAGGGATTAAACAGGTTTCCTTTCAGCCTGAATCCTTCATCAGCACTGCCAATGAAGTGTTCCGGCCGAAAACGTCGACTGTCTATTATTTTCCATGGATCCCGTCTGATCTACTGAACTCCTCTAGTACTTGGTGTGTTACTGCGGATTTTCAACTTCGGCAGAATCTCATGTTTATGATTCTGTCATTCGCCAGATAGATAGTATGTGTCACAGTCCTCCGATAAAGTACCATTTTTCTGGAAACTCTGCGAAGTAAGCTTCAATGGGCTGATTGCCATCGAACGTAACGTCAATCAGCTTCGAATGGAAGTATACTGGGTTAATGGGGAACAGACAGTTTAATATAACTATGGAACTATCGCTGGCAAAATACTCTTTGAGCCCTCGAAATGAATTGCGTAGGAAAACAGTGGAATGAAAACGCATATTCACGGAGTTAGTCCTTTTCTCTCCCCAGAGATGCTGCAGAGAATTTGAGTTTTTTGTGTGTTATTATTTCAGAATTCCATTACATACTCCGCCTTTCTTATTACTGAAACAGATTCCCACAGAAAAGCAATTGTTTCTACCAATAACATTAAGATTTTTTTTTTAATTTTCATTTTGAAAACTTTTGAATAGCGCTGTGCTTTGCTAATTAGAGCAGCCTAGAGTCGGTGAAGTGCGTTTTCCGGTTGCTACCCGTGCTGAAAGTGGGGAAGGAATCGTCTGTCTGTTCTGAAAAATAACATGATTCGCTTCTCTGTAGGTTAATTATGGAGATTACAGAAATTATGGCAAACACGAAATACTCCTAAGAAGGGTATGATTGATTTTATAGATGGTTAAAAGTTCCGTTTCACATCGTGGGCTAAAAAGCCCGTGCGCTGCTGTACTGTTTCGGTTTCTCTGTTTTATAACAGGGAAAGGACGCTACATTGCATGGGAATCCAACTGAAGACACTGAAGAATTCAGATGCTAAAACCTGCAGGAGGAACACGACGCTGAAGGAACTCATATGCCTGAAGAAACTGTCTGAGTTCCTACAGCAAATTGCTTTTATATTTATTCGCGGCAGGAGACAATTTTCATCTAATTTATACATGGGAATGTTAATTTACAAGTAAGGTCAGCTTCGTTTATATTCATCCAGCGCAGAGCAGGATCTGAAAGACGAATTATATCTCAAAATGGCTTTTGAAATGCCTAGAGAGAATCTGAAAAGATATCTCGATATCTCGTTATCAGAGAATAGTTCTTTCTTTTTCAATCATTTTATTAATTTCATAGAATGAAAACATAACAAGCAAAAATAAAAGTAGTAGGAGATACATTGTTACATTTAAAATGAGCAATTGTAAAACCAGATAGTAAAAGTTACAAAGCTTCCAATCGTGCAGAATAACAAAGAATAATACAAAGCCAAAAAAAACTGAAGAAAAATCATGAAAAAGAAAAGAAAATGAAAAAAAAAACAAACGCCATCCCCCCAAAAAACTAATCTAAACAGAATTAGTCAACTAAACTAAAAGACTTGGGCAATACTAACAACCTGAAAATGGGAAAAAAGAAAACCTTAGTGTCGACGACTCCATTCCTCTCAACCAACAGTACAGAGAAATCAAACAACTTTGGAAATGGTCAAATTACATCAGATGAAATTGCTGAATTAATGGCCTCCAAGTTTTTTCAAATCTAATGGAAGGGTCATAAACCGCACTTCTAATTGTTTTCCAAATTCAAACATACCATAGTTTGTGAAAACCAATGAAATACCGTAGGATGGTTTTCCTTGGGTTCGGTTTTAGGAACTTCGTTTCCTTTTACTTCTCCCAAATTGTATAAACAAATGAATAATCCAATAGTTAAGTATACTTTCCGTATATGGTTTCAATTTCGAAGATTTTTTGGGTTTAATCAATTTATTTTAGCAAGTCCAATTATATCTAATTTTCTTTTGCAACCTTCCACTGAGGATCAAGCTTACTTTGATTGGAAAACCAAAGGTATAATACGTTTTCGTGATCTATTTCTGGATAATTGTTTCATGGCTTCTGATCAACTTTCTAATAAATATAACTTACCCAGATCTCACTATTTTAGATATCTACAGATTAGAAACTCCAGTCAAGAAGAAACGAAAACCTTGTGAAAAGATCAAAGAACGAGGTAATAACAGACATCTTAAAGATTATAAGGCCAACAGGAAAGAGAATGAAATTGTGAAATTGTGAGAGCGAGAAGGGGCCATAAGAAGGCCTTGACGGCAGGATTAAGGAAAACGCAAGGCTTGGAAGTAGGTGTAGATCAGATGTCAGGGGTATGTTTTTTTTTTCCTTTCGCAGAGTGTGGTGTGGTGGAATGGGCTACCGGCAACGGTGGTGGAGGCAAACACGATAGGGTATTTTAAAAGAGTCCTGGATAGGTACATAGACTAAGAGAAATAGAGAATTTGTAGGTAACGCTCGGTAATTTCTAGCGTAAGGGCATGTTTCGCACTGTTTTGTGGGCCGAGAAGCCTTACTCTGCTGTTGGCGTTCTATGTTCTGTGCTCTATGTACCTAACAATTGAGAAATCTGTGTGCCTGGCTATACCTATACCTCAGGATTAAACTATTTGGGCTGAGAAAAAAATATATAATAATAAATGCGCAGTTAATATCGAGCACATCAGTTCAATCCATCGATAGTGTGATCAATTTTGGGGTTATGAAGTTGAGTGAAATTATGCCCCTGTATCGAGCCTGATGGTTGAGCGGTAATCGCTCTTCCTGCACTCTGTGTTGTGGTTCCTGAGATTCTTGGAACCCTTCCTGATAGACTTTACCATTTTGTTCGTCCTTATGTCTGCGTTGCTTTACACACACTGTTCATGAGTAGTTATCTTGCTCAGTCATCTTAACTGACAGAACAGCCGTTCTCAACTGTAGTCGGTTATCTGTAAATCTCCTTGCTTCTCAGGAAGTATCACAGAAAACAGTCTGCAGCACATGCTCTTGTATTTTTATCCATAAAGTCGGTGAGACTTTTCTCAATCGAACTCTGTTCTGGGATGTATGGTGCCAGCGTGTGCGTTAGATTCAAGCTACTTACTGATTTTGATATAGGTTGGAACAGTAATGTAACAATAACCTGTGGTCATTTACTGAGACTGGTTATTCAAGAGCGCCCCAGGCTGGACTTTGACGTTAGTCATAGGCTGGCACTGCTGACTGTGGACTTAAACACACACACACACACACACACACACACACACACAGAGAGAGAGAGAGAGAGAGAGAGAGAGAGAGAGAGAGAGAGAGAGAGAGAGACAGAGAGACAGAGAGAGAGAGAGAGAGAGAGAGAGAGAGAGAGAGAGAGATTGGGTTAATTCACGACACTGGACATACCGAATGTGTGACTGACACTTCGTGTAATCCATAGGAGTGGATTTTGGGGATATCCTGTCGGACCACTTGTGTGTTACACTTGTCTGGATATGTTGAGTGGTAACCACTTAAAATCGATATCCTTGTGACCAGTTGCTTTTGGTGATAATTCGTATGTGGATTTCGAACGACTCGACGGACAAGATCCTGGCAGACTATTATTTTGTTTTACATGCGTGGAACCTGTAGAATGCGACGTGACACGCTGTCTTTCTTTATTCCACTCTGAATTACAAAATCTCTGTCCAATCATCATTTATTCTGTGGATTACTGAGCCACACTAATTTGCCATTTTAAGACTTTAATAACTATTCCTAAGTTTGATAAATACACACGCACCCATAACACTGTTAGCTTTTGTTTATCTCGTTGAGTTACTATACTATAAGTAGATATTAATAAATATAGTGGTTTTAATATAAAAACCGGACTCAGTGTGAAATCTCTTGCTGTTGATTTATTTCCATACCGTTACAGTTTGTAACAAAATTGGGGGCTCGTCAGCGGTATGAACAAAATTGGAGCTTATTAATTGAATGATTATCGATCTCATTGGCTACTTCTCTTTTGATTTACTTCTGTGTGGTAATCAGCAGCAATGGCTGCAGGGGGGTTTCTAGCATTGACAACGCCTGAGGCATTGGGGAAAGCCAAAAGGATGCATTGTTCGCTATTGCTAGTGAGCTGAACCTTAATGAGATAAAGCGTGCTGAGAGAAAGCCAGAGATTCCGAGGAACATAGCTCATCACTATATATCTACGAAGCAGTTTGATGAGGAGGTGTTGAAGAGGTTTCCTGTAAGTAGAGAGGAGATCCAGTTACGAATGGAGCAAAATAAGTTTGATAGACTTAAACTAGAAACTGAGTAAAAAGAAAAAAAAAACAGAGGGAAGAAGCAGAAAGACAGAGGCAATTTGATATAGAGAGGTTAAGGTTAAGGCTGTATATTTGTTAACAAATATAGAACTTATTTCCCGTCGTAGAAGCTGCCTGAACTATGGAACTCGTCAACATTTTATCTGTTGGATTCTGCGTTTCAACATCGGCAAAATCTCTTGTGTTTTTTCGATTGCTAGGACCATCAATAGTAATATAAGGCAATAGAGATATTTTTGTCTGTGTTCTGAAACCGTAGCAAGATCTTCTGCAGCGGATTGTATCCTAATCGGGGAACGGGAGGACAATCTTTAAAGTAGCAATCAAAAAAATAAGCAGATACTTGTGTAACTTCCTTTTCAAAATCTCCAGAAATAATCGACAAAATGTTACAGAACAGCCCCCCAAATCGGTTGCAATATCCTTATAATTCCGCAGAGTTTGCATCAGAAAAAAATTCTGATTTCCAAGCATCATTCTTTAAAGTTTATTTTCTACTCGTATATTCTCTACAGCAGACATAAACACGAGAGATTCCAGAATACTAGACCCACATTCTTGAAGCAATTCAGAAGGGCAGGTCGCATCACCCAAAAAGAAAGGAGTCGACGTTTCCAGTCGATACCCTTCATCAGTCCAAAGACATCGACTGTCTATTCCAGTGCATAGAAGCTGCCTCATACAGGATTCTCTACAGCAATCTGTTTTTGTAGTGTGCTTACTCCAACTTCGACACGGTGTTTTTGCTTTATCTTTCCCTCGTTGTGAAATTTTCGACATAGATTTTTTGTTTGCAATATCTATGTCCATTCTCAAATATGCAACAGAGGCATGCTGATGCCTACAGATCGAGGTTGCCGTCCAATCCACTTACCATTTCTACTCGCCAGTGTACTTGATAATATACTGACAACATTCTTCCTTCTCTCCCTATTGCAACGTTAAAATGCTGGCTTCTTGCAAACAGCACTGTGGGTAAGAAAATAACTCAAAACCTGTAGCGGTTGAAGAAGGCAGCTTGCATACACGTTCTTGCAGCAACAGACTATAGGATTTTAAATATTTACAGATCATACGAAGGCCACTTCGGCTGAATGCATATTAAAACATTGATTTGTTCATTTACTGCAAGACGCACAAAAAGCTGGAAGACCTTAGTACGTCATCTGAAGGGATTAAACAGTTTTCGTTTCAGCCTGAATCCTTCATCAGCACTGCCAATGAAGTGTCCCGACCAAAAACGTCGACTGTGTATTATTTTCCATAGATCCTGTCTGACCTGTTCACGAGTCCTGTCTGACCTGTTGAGCTGCTCTAGTGCATTGGATTTTCAGCTTTGTCAGAATTTCATGTTTATGATTCTTTCATTCGCCAGATAGGGCGTACGTACCACAGTCCTCCGATGAAGTACCATTTTTCAAGAAACTCTGCGAAGTAAGCTTCAATGGGCTTATCGCCTTGGAACCTAACGTCAATCAGCTTCGAATGAAACTATTCTGGTTAATGGCGAACAGTCTATTTTATATGCTATGGAACTATCGCTGGCAAAATACTCCTTGAGCCCTCGAAATGAAATGCGTAGGAAAACAATGGAATGAAAACGCATATTCATGGAGTTAGTCCTTTTCATTCTCTACTGTAGAGAATTTGAGTTTTGTGTGTGTTATTATTTCAGAATTCCATTAAATAATACGCCTTTCTTATTATTGAAACAGATTCCCACAGGAGAGCAATTCCTTCTACCAATAACATTGAGATGTTTATATATTTTCATTTTGGAAACTTTTTTTTAGTAGCGCTGTGCTTTGCTAATTAGGGCAGGCTGGAGTCGGTGAAGTGCGTTTTCCGGTTGCTACCCGTGCTGAAAGTGGTGAAGGAATCGTCTGTCTGTTCTAAAGACAAAAATAACATGATTCGCTTCTCTATTGGTTAATTATGGGGATTACAGAAATTATGGCAAACACGAAATATTCCCAAGAAGTGTATGATTGATTTTATAGACGGTTAGAAGTTCCGTATAACATTGTGGGCTAAAAGGCCGTGCGCTGCTGAACCGTTTCGGTTTTTCTGTTTTATAACAGGGAAAGGACGCTATATTGCATGGGAATCCATCTGAAGACACTAAAGAATTCAGATGCTAAAACCTGTGGAAGGAACACGATGCTGAAGGAACTCATATTCCCGAAGAAACCGTCTGAGTTCCTACAGCAATTTGCTTTTATATTTATTCGCGGCAGGAGAAAATTTTCATATAATTTACACGCACACACACATACACACACACACACACACACACACACACACACACACACACACACACACACACACACACACACACAGACACACACACACACACACACACACACACACACACACACACACACACACACACACACACACACACACACACACACACACACACACACACACATACACACACACACACACACACACACACACACACACACACACACACACACACACACACACACACACACACACACACACACACACACACACACACACACACACACACACACACACACTTACACACAGATACACACGTGCGCGCGCGCACGCACACACACACATCTTTGATGACTTGATGTCCCATTTGATGGGAATGTTAAAATGTTAATTTACAAGTATGGTCAGCTTCGTTTATATTCATCCAGCGCAGAACAGGATCTGAAAGACGAATTAGATTTCAAAATGGCTTTTGAAATGCCTGCAGAGAATCTGAAAAGATATCTCGATATCTCGTTATTAGAGAATAATTCCTCGGATTTCTAATTCCAACATTCTCTGCTAAATCCTTATACAATTTGGTTGGAAGGGCAAACTGTTAAATACGTGAATTGCAATGAAGTGATTCATTGCTTTGATTAACATTCTTTTCAAGAGACTGAATGCAGATTTATACAATTCACAGCGGAAGATAATTGTAAACTAACTTCCACGATAGAACATCAACATAAATATAAAATACCCTGTGAGAAATCAAAGACAGCATTAGCTGCTGATTTTGACCAATGTTTGCAAACAGTCTGTTCTTTCTAGCTGTTCAGTCAAATATAAGTTTTAATCCTCGTCAGCAGAAAGGTACATAGGGAAAAATCCCGGATCACTGCACAGAAACAGGAAAATGCAATAACTTTTATGTACATGGACTCCTGATTTTTTTTTTTGAACAGCGAGCAACAACTGAATCATGCGCATTAAACCGAGAGTGAGAGACAAAATAAAATGTTAAAGTCACTGAATAATGCTGATGAGTTATGTGACTGGTACCTGCAGGTAAAGTAAAATGGTAACAAATCGATCCATTGTATCTCTGTTGTTACAATCCACTCCAAAGAAAATTAAATTGAGGCAATGTTCTTTATCGTTATTCTCTACACGGCTGAATAATGACAACTTTTCTGTCGGGAAGAGTAGAAGCAATTCAGCAGCAGTCAAACTTCTGAAACGGTTCAGATATTGAATTGTGAACAGTTGGAGGAAAGCAGAAAATAAAGTTACTTACACCTTGGAATGTGCAGGATTAATACGAGTATCCACAGAACCTGCATTTCACTTTCTTGCACATAGATGAAGAGGAGCTTCACCAATAGGTCTTTGGAAGAAGGGCGGTTCAGTTTGCTACTTGATTCAACAGAGAATATCTCTATTAAGTCGTTTGAAGAATACCCTTAAACAGGTGGAAATGAGAGGTGGAAGCATTTATACAGACTACCAGAATCGATACACCAATAGCAAACATTGTTGCCATTTTAGGCAGAAAAACTTGCAACAGGAATCTTTGAAGGGGTGTGGCTGCGACGGTTCTCAATGTCCCGGCTCTCAATATGTTCCTAATCGTTCACGTTTTAATGCAAAACTTATTCCATCAGCTTAATTTCAACTGATGACAATGCCCTAGCTTTTATCCATTTCAAAGCTAACCATTTCTGATGGTATTACGGTTATCATATTTTAAAATTTGCTTAAATAAGTCCAGACCTCCAGTTCCAGTTCTAGCTTCTGTACAGCAAATGCCCGGTACTTTTTTTTCTGGAATTCAGCGTCCTTGCTGCAACGCCCTCTCTGTGTTTTGGGAAGCAAAAGTCTCCATGATTGCAGAACTCCGGCACCTGCAACTAGATATTTGCAAGTTTTATTAATAACTGTCCCTGCCTTTTTTTTCCCCAGAATTTTGAATTGCAGCACTGAGCATCTAGATACGTAAAACGCCCTAATACTTCGAGGTAATTTAAAAACAAATATATATTCTCTGTCTTTGGACGTAAAGTCGTATAGCACAATAAAAAGGCCCTTCAGAATATTGTCACCAGGCACTTCAGAATATGGTAACCATTAATGAACCATTCACAAAATCCAACACTCAAGCACTGCTCCGTGGTCTTCAGTCATTGACAATTCAAGGGCTCCTTATACTATGAGTACACGTTTTCAACAAGATTCTGATGTTCATATAAGCATCTAAGATATCAACAAACAAAATCGATCATTGTGCGATGAAGGCAAAAGTTTTGAAGGAAGTTGCTTCAAGGTTTGTGACAATCTGCAAAGAGGGGTCAATATTAACTGAAAATAGCAAAGTGAATAAGCATTTTGGTTATCCATATATTGAGGTATTCTCTTGATTGGTCTGAAACCGATCAAAAAAATTTACAAAGCAAAGTAAGAACTGAAATGACATTTCTTTAGAGAACACGCTATGCATTGTAACACGCTTACATTAACACTACACAAAACAGAAGGAAGAAAATGGATAACGTACGTAAAAATACACAATCATCAGTTAAAATTTCAAATGATATATTTTCAGGATGCGGCACTCCGTCCAAGTATATAATTGTATTGAAATACACAACACTAAACATAAATGAAAGCAAAACACAAATGAACAAAATATCAAAACAAATAGCTAAATCACTATACAAGAGAATGTTAACCAATGGAAGACTATGACTCTATTTGGAAGACATCCAAATGGAGAATCAGCCCTTGGCTGTCCAAATACTTGTATATCCGATCTCTCAGGACACCTTCCATTAATTTACCTACTACTGATGTCAGGCTCACCGGCCTATAATTACTCGGTTTACTTTTGGTGTGTTTTTTAAACAACGGAACAACATGAACTACCCTCCAATCCTCTGGCACCATACCCGCGGCTAAGGACATTTGAAATATTTCTGCCAGGACCACTGAAATTTGTACACTAGTCCCTCTCAAGGTCCGAGGAAATCTCATGTCAGGCTATAATCCCAAAGGCAGTACGAAATAGTAAGCAATTCGGCCAGCACAGTAATATTTATGTAAATATCCAGAAGACCGCAAATGTAAACGCTACTAGAATATTCCGAAGGGCTTCTTCCTTCTAGCATGTAGATGCTTCAGATAGGACAGGGAGGGAGGAAATAGAGGTGGGGGTGTGGCACTGCTGATCAGAGATAGGGTTCCGGCAACAGAAATGGAGGAAGTCATTGAGGGATTATCCACTGAGTCTCTATGGGTGAAAGTTAGGAACAGGAAGAGGTCAATAACTCTACGGGTGTTTTTTATAGACGCAAATAGTAACAGAGACATGGAGGAGCAGATAGGGAGACAGATTCTGGAATGGTGCAATAACAAGAGGGCCGTCGTGGTGGGAGATTTGAATTTTCTAAATGTTTATTGGCATCTCCCCAGAGCAACGTGGTTAGGTGAGGTGGAGTGTTTTAAGCGTGTTCAAGAAAGTTTCATCATACAATATGTAGATAAGCCCACCAGAGGAGCGGTTACACTTGATCAGGTATTGGGAAATGAACCTGGACAAGTGTCAGATATCTCAGTGGGAGAACATTTTGGAGATAGTGCAGACAATTCTATTGCCTTTACCATATCATTGGAGAGGGATAGGAACAGACAAGTTCGAAAGACATTTAATGGCAGTAAAGGGAAATGTAAGGCTACCAGGTCGGAACGCCGAATCATAAATTGGGAATAGATGTTTTCAAGGAAATATGCGGCAGAAATGTGGTAGATGTTCAGAGGATATTTACGTGGAGTTCTGTATCGGTAAATTCCAGTGAGAGAGGGAAAGGATGGAAGGGTACAGGAATGTGGTGCACAAAGGCTGTTCTAAATCCATTCAAGAAGAAACGAAAACCCTGTAAAAAGATCAAAGAACGAGGTAATAACAGACATCTTAAAGATTATAAGGCCAACAGGGAAGAGAATGAAATTGTGAGAGCGAGAAGGGGCCATAAGAAGGCCTTGACGGCAGGATTAAGGAAAACACAAGGCTTGGAAGTAGGTGCAGATCAGATGTCAGGGGTATGTTTTTTTTTCCTTTCGCAGAGTGTGGTGTGGTGGAATGGGCTACCGGCAACGGTGGTGGAGGCAAACACGATAGGGTATTTTAAAAGAGTCCTGGATAGGTACATAGACTAAGAGAAGTAGAGAATTTATAGGTAACGCTAGGTAATTTCCAGCGTAAGCGCATGTTTCGCATTGTTTTGTGGGCCGAGAGGCCTTACTCTGCTGTTGGCGTTCTATGTTCTGTGTTCTATGTACCTAACAATTGAGAAATCTGTGTGCCTGGCTATACCTATACCTCAGGATTAAACTATTTGGGCTGAGAAAAAAATATATAATAATAAATGCGCAGTAAATATCGAGCACATCAGTTCAATCCATTGATAGTGTGATCAATTTTGGGGTTATGAAGTTGAGTGAAATTATGCCCCCGTATCGAGCCTGATGGTTGAGCGGTAATCGCTCTTCCTGCACTCTGTGTTGTGGTTCCTGAGATTCCTGGAACCCTTCTTGATAGACATTGCCATTTTGTTCGTCCTTATGTGTGCGTTGCCTTACACACACTGTTCATGAGTAGTTATCTTGCTCAGTCATCTTAACTTACAGAACAGCCGTTCTCAACTGTAGTCGGTTATCTGCAAATCTCCTTGCTTCTCAGGAAGTATCACAGAAAACAGTCTGCAGCACATGCTCTTGTATTTTTATCCATAAAGTCGGTGAGACTTTTCTCAATCGAACTCTGTTCTGGGATGTATGGTGCTAGCGTGTGCGTTGGATTCAAGTTACTTCCTAATTTTGATGTGGGTTGGAACAGTAATCTAACAATAATGTGCAACGAACCTGCGGTCGTTTATGAGACTGTTTCCATAAGAGCGCCTGAGTGAGGCGGGACTGTGACGTCAGTCATAGGCTGACATTGCTGACTGTGGACTGAAACACAAAGAGAGAGGAGGGGAGAGTAAACAGAGAGAGAGAGACAGACAGACAGACAGACAGACAGAGAGACAGAGAGACAGGGAGTACAGTTACTCTCGCAGTCTTCGCAAGACTTGGAACTACGAACTGCCGGGGCAATTTTGCTCCAGAATGCGTGAAGTCTAATGCTTATCCATTAACCAAAAGATTCGGTTTATCCACGACACTGGGCATACCGAATGTGTGACTGACACTTCGTGTAATACATAGGAGTGGATTTGGGGTATATCCTGTCGGACCACTTGTGTGTTACACTTGTCTGGATATGTTGAGTGGTAACCACTTAAAGTCGATATTCCTGTGACCGGTTGCTTTTGGTGATAATTCATATGTGGATTTCCAACGACTCGATGGACAAGATCTTGGGCGGCTATAATTTTGTTTCACATGTGTGGAACCTGTGGAATGGGACGTGACACGCTGTCTTTCTTTATTCCACTCTGAATTACAAAATCTCTGTCCAATCATCATTTATTCTGTGGATTATTGAACCATAGTAATTTGACTTATATTAAAGCCATAAGACTTTAATAACGATTCCTAAGCATGAAATTTACACACATACACATAACACTGTTAGTTTTGTTTATCTCGTTAAGTTACTATACTATAAGTAGATATTAATAAATATAGTGGTTTTAATATAAAAGCAGACTAAGTGTGAAATCTCTTGCTGCTGATTTGATTCTATACCGTTGCAGTTTGTAACAAAATTGGGGGCTCGTCCGCGGTAGGAACAAGATTAGAGCTTATCGATTGATTGATTATCGATCTCAATGGTTACTTCTCTTTAGATTTACTTCTGTATGGTAATCAGCAGCAATGGATGTAGGGGGACTTCTTGCATTGACAACCTCCGAGGCATTAGAGAAAGCCAAAAAGGGTGATTTGTTGGCCATTGCTAGTGAGCTGAACCTTACTGAGATAAAGCGTGCTAAGAGAAAGACAGAGATTCAGAGGAAAATAGTTCTACACTATATATCTACGAAAGGGATTATTGAGGAGATGTTAAAGGGGTTTCCTGTAAGTAGAGAGGAGATCCAGTTACAACTGGAACAGATTAAGTTTGATAGACTTAAATTAGAGGCTGAGGAAAAAGCAAAACAGAGGGAAGAAGCAGAAAAACAGAGGCAATTTGAAATAGGGAGGTTAAGGATTGAGAGGCAAACATCTGGTTCTATGGAATCGGTTGTACCGTTTGTTGCCAGTCCGAAGGTTATATTTATTTCTCCATTTGATGAGGCTGAGGTGGATAAATACTTCCAGCATTTTGTGAAAGTTGCTAGGAGTTTACAGTGGCCAAAAAGGTGTTGGCCTCTTCTTTCCCAAAGTATAATTAAAGAAATAGTTCGACAGGTTTGTTCGGCCCTATCAATTGAAGATGCAGCTAATTATCAGGCCGTGAAACAGGCTGTGCTTAAAGCCTACGAATTGGTTCCAGAGGCCTATAGGCAAAGGTTTAGGAACTTGAAGAATTCTGTGAAGCAGACTTATGTGAAATTTGCTTAGGAAAAGTCTGTATGCTTTGAGCGATGGTGTACATCTAAAAATGTGGATGGTAATTTTAACAGCTTGAAAAAGTTGGTTTTAATTGAAGAATTTAAAAAGTGCGTCCCTAATTATCTAAGGGCATAGTTGGATGAAAAGGATGCTGCCAGGTTGCAAGTGTCTGCTAAATTAGCAAATGAGTTTGTCTTAATCCACAAGTTTAAATTTACCTCAAGTAAGATCTTACAAAAGAGTAGCATGTTCAGTCAGGGTAAACCAGAAATTAAATTCTAGGTCTCGTGACAAAGGTAAGGATGAAGGGAAGCAAGTGAAGGAGAAATATTCTGGTCTTACTTGTCACTATTGCAGGAAAGCTGGTCGTGTTATGGCTAACTGTTTCCTTCTGAAGAAGAAGAAGGAAAACCAGGCAGTTCCAGATGCCTGTGTTCATCGTGTTGAAACGCCCATAAACACACAGTGGTTTGAATACTCTGATGAAGCTCTGTCAAAGGCAAAGATGTCTGACCATGTTAGGGAAGAATTCGATCATTTTATGTAAAATGGGTTTGTGTCAGTGAAGGAAGGGGCAGCCCCAGTACCAGGTGAAAATTCCTCGGGGTACTGGGGCTTTTGAGTCACTCTTGTCAGACTGCGTTTTAGAGTTTAGTGATGAGACTTCCATTGGTGAAGTAAACCTTATCCGGGGTATTGAAGGCGACGTTATTTCTGTACCTCTGCATAAGGTGATTTTGAAGTCGTGGTTAGATTCAGGACTTGTTAAGATAGGACTACGACCTAGATTACCAGTGGAAGGGTTTTCTTTGTTATTGGGAAATGACGTGGCAGGTGGTAAAGTTGTTCCTGCAGTGCAGCTGACAACTAAGCCAATCACTAATGATTCAAAGATCGATTCTAAAATGTATCCATCCTGTGCAGTAACTCGAAGTATGACTAAGAAGTTAGACAACTCAAATAGTTCTGTGCAGTATGGTTGTGTTATCTATGATAGCCAAATTCGGGATTCAGGTTTCGATGACACGTGAGGGACTTTTCTGCCTGCATTGTTTCACCAGGATATAGGTATTGAACCTGACGAGAAAGATTTATCTCTGTCTCAAAAGGAGATAATAGCAGAATAGAGCAGAGACCCCGAGATTGAATATTTAAAATAACTAGTGCTCTCAGATGATGAGATTAAGAAAATGCCAGTTGGGTATTATATTAAAGATGATGTGTTAATGAGGAAGTGGAGACCACGTAATCTTCATGGCAGTGAGGAATGGGCAATTGATCACCTGGCTGTAGTTCCTAAAGTTTATAGGAATGAATTTTTAACTTTGGGCCATACTTGTTGCCCGTTACTTTACTTTACTTTACTGTCGCCAAACAATTAATACTAGAGCGTACAATCATCACAGCAATATTTGATTCTGCGCTTCGCGCTCCGTGGAGTACAAATGGATAGTAAATATAATAATTTTTTTAATTATAAATCATAAATAGAAAATAAGGAAAAGAAAGTAAGGTACTGCAAAAACCGGAGAGACAAGTCCGGATATTTGGAGGGAACAGCCCAGACCCGGGTCAGGATCCGTTCAGCAGTCTTATCACAATTGGAAAGAAGCTGTTCCAAAATCTGGTTGTACGGGTCTGCAGGTTTCTGAGCCTTCTTCCGGAGGGAAGAGGGGCGAACAGTGTGTTGGCTGGGTGGGTCTTGTCCTTGATTATCCTGGCAGCAGTGCTACGACAGCGTGCGGTGTAAAGTGAGTCCAAGGGCGGAAGATTGGTTTGTGTGATGTGCTGGGCTGTGTTCACGATCTTCTGCAGCTTCTTCCGGTCTTGGACAGGACAAATTCCATACCAGGTTGTGATGCAACCTAGAAAAATGCTTTCTACGGTGCACCTATAAAAATTAGCGGGTGTTGTAGGGGACAGGCCAAATTTCCTTAGCTTTTTCAGGAAGTTAAGGCGCTGGTGGGCCTTCATGGCAGTGGACTCTGCTTGATTCGACCAAGTCAGGTCATTTGTGATATTGACCCCGAGAAAGTTAAAGCTTTTGAATCTGGGTGGTCATCTAGGTGTGAATAAAACTGTAAACAAGGTTATGAAACAATTCTTCTGGCCTAGTTTAAGGAAATATGTTGCAACATCTTTCAGGAATTGTCACACTTGTCAGGTTCTGGGTAAACCTAATCAGGTCACTCCAGTGGCCCTATTGCAGTCTATTTTTTGCATTTGGTGAACCCTTTTCCAAAATGATTGTAGATTGTGTTGGCCCATTGCCGAAGACCAATGCGGGTGATGAGTACTTTCTAACTATCATGTGTACCGCATCAAGGTTTTCCGAGGCAATACTGTGAAGGGGTCCTGAATTACCCCTGTGAACTGTGCAGAATCACCCCTATGAACTGTGTTTTTAAAAAGAGAGAGGGGGAGTTATTAAACACCGACATCTTGTTTTTTTTTAGAGAGAGAGAGAGGGAGAGACAGAGAGACAGACAGACAGAGAGAGAGAGAGAGAGAGAGAGAGAGAGAGAGAGAGAGAGAGAGACGAAGACTGCTCAATTTGTTTATACTTTCCCAAGGACATCGCCTGCTTGTCTGTTCTTACAGACAGAGAAGGGAGGAGCTCTTTGAATGACAGATGGTACTCAGTACAGGGAGATAAATAGAAGGTCAGATAGTAGACCTCTGACACATGACTTTGGACACTGAATGAGCTTTGTTGTGCCCGCAGAAAGGGTGGGTTTAGAAGAATCGATCAGGCGGACCGATCAGTGGCTCTCGTAGTGTGGAGAAGGTGTGACTGGTGGGGAGTTACTTGTGTGCCCAACCCTCGCCTGGGTTGATAGCTTCACAACGGAAGAACGGTGCCATTTGCTGTGGTCACAATCGGCGACTTTTTAAGGATGTCGGGGGACAACGGGAAGATCGACGGAGTCAGCTCACCTGAAGACTCAAACCTCTCTCTCTCCATGACTACTCAACTCAATAGCACGAACTGAACCGAACTCTACTCATCATCGTAAGACTATCTATTTACCTTGGCCTTTATTAATCAAAGTATTGAGTATAAGAGCTGGAATGTTATGATGAGGTTATACCACATAATTGCTATAACTTCCTTCAGGCCAGCTAAGTTCCCCAGGCTCTGATGTTATTCTCTCCTGACTTTCAGTTGATTCTGCTCTTATCGTGTGCATGTCTTCTTCCCTACTGATAATTTATTCGTTTTGTCGGTTGTGGTTTCATTTACATTTAGCTGCCTGTACTTCCTGATATAATAATAATAATAATAATAATAATAATAATAATAATAATAATAATAACAACAACAACAAAAACAACAGCAACAACAATGATATGATTTTATTATTTTCTCAGTTGAAGAAGCTAAAACCTACGGTAAGGGCATTGGCAGCGTCTTTCGTTTCTTAATAGCTAGGAAGTCTCAGATTATTATATTGTTGTTTATTATTATGGCATTCTGCAGTTTTACATACAGTCAGACTTGCTGTGTAGGCGTAATTACTTACAGTGTACTGACTTTGTGATTTTATCAGTTGCAGATATAACTATTGGGACAATGTATACCCTTCTTGTGTTTTACAGTCTTTCAATTTCCTCTTTAAATTTGATATATTTCTATTGTTCTTCGCATTGGTTCCTCTATGCTATGTGTGCGTCGAATAGCTTTATCTATTATGTAAGTTGTTCTTCTTTGTTTATCTTTTATTATTATATCAAGAAGGTTATTATGGATTTTCCTATCTGAAACAACGCTTGCGTCGTGATTTGTGGGATTCTGACTTGAAAATTGGGTCAGAACTTTATTCATAGTAAGGTATGTTTTTTTTCATAAGTTTGCATTTAAAGCAAGAATTTTATGAATGAAGTTGACGACTTAATTATCCGTGTGCAAGTAATTAAATTGAGTTAAACTGATGTAAGATCCTACAATTCGTTTACTTACTTCCGGTTTCTCTTGGTATTTTCTACATTTATCGCCTTGAATTCGGTTGGCATCATCAAGCGTTTTTGATATGTTGTTGGAAACCATCTGCTCCGGTATTGCCACAAGAGCCCTTCTGTTCCTGAGAAGGGGTGTCTGACTCAGAGCCAGGAGTTCAACGGTTCCTTGTCGACATCTAGTCTGCTCAGATCGTGAGGAGTTCTTCCCCTGAAATTTATGCTTTTCCATTGATTAGCATTTTCTTCCATTGTTACGTACCCCGTAACTGGGTTGCCAAACCAGCAGAAATGGATCACTCAGTTGGAGTCTGGATTACTAGAACTAAGAAAGTTTTATTAAAGAAACAAGCAACACAGTAATCGAAAGGATAATAAATGCAACAGTTCAGCAATGATAAACACACATGTGCACAGAATTAAGATAATAGCATCAATCAAGCTCTATCGTTGTCAAGGGGTAAATGACCAATTTCAAAATGACTCAAAGTTCAGTCCAGTTTAGTAGTTCAGTTCGCAGTAATCGTTGCCATGGCGATGGACAACGTGGGGGAAGAGAGAGAGGGAACAGGAACAACTGATCATTCAGACACGGCTTCACTCACAGACCGACGAGATGGCTCACAAGCAGCTTTCGGGCGGGTCCTTGGTGATGTCAGCTGCCTGACCTTGGTGCCCCCTCACCGCAGACACTCTTCCTCGCCCGAAACGCTCACTAAACACCTGACACTTCCTCACCTTAGACTATCTCCCTCCCCCAAGACCCTCAATAATCACCAGATACTCCCTCACCTCAGAAACTCTCCCTCCCCCGAGACCCTCACTAAACACCAGACACTCCCTCACCTCAGACTCTCTCCCTCCCCCGAGACCCTCACTAAACACCGAACACTCCCTCACCTCAGACTCTCTCCCTCCACCGAGACCCTCACTAAACACCGGGCACTCCCTCACCTCCGACTCTCTCCCTCCCCCGAGACCCTCACTAAACACCGGACACTCCCTCACCTCAGACTCTCTTTCTCCCCCGAGACCCTCACTAAACACCAGACACTCCCTCACCCAAGACCCTCACTAAACACTGGACACTCCCTCACCTCAGGCTCTCTCCCTCCCCCGAGACCCTCACTAAACACCGGACACTCCCTCACCTCAGACTCTCTCCCTCCCCCGAGACCCTCACTAAACACCGGACACTCCCTCACCTCAGACTCTCTCCCTCCCCCGAGACCCTCACTAAACACCGGACACTCCCTCACCTCAGACTCTCTCCCTCCACCTGACACCCTCACTAAACACCGGACACTCCCTCACCTCAGACTCTCTCCCTCTCCCGAGACCCTCACTAAACACCGGACACTCCCTCACCTCGGGCTCTCTCCCTCCCCCGAGACCCTCACTAAACACCGGACACTCCCTCACCTCAGACTCTCTCCCTCCACCTGACACCCTCACTAAACACCGGACACTCCCTCACCCCAGACTCTCTCCCTCCCCCGAGACCCTCACTAAACACCGGTTACTCCCTCACCTCAGACTCTCTCCCTCCCCCGAGACCCTCACTAAACACCGGACACTCCCTCACCTCAGACTCTCTCCCTCTCCCGAGACTCGTGCGGTTGGCGGGATTCCCGAACTGCTGGTGAGGCTCTCCAGAGTGGGGAGGGAGAGAGTCTGAGGTGAGGGAGTGTCCGGTGTTTAGTGAGGGTCTCGGGGGAGGGAGAGAGTCTGAGGTGAGGGAGTGTCCGGTGTTTAGTGAGGGTCTCAGGGGAGGGAGAGAGTCTGAGGTGAGGGAGTGTCCGGTGTTTAGTGAGGGTCTCGGGGGGAGGGAGAGAGTCTGAGGTGAGGGAGTGTCCGGTGTTTAGTGAGGGTCTCGGGGGCGGGAGAGAGTCTGAGGTGAGGGAGTGTCCGGTGTTTAGTGAGGGTCTCGGGGGGAGGGAGAGAGTCTGAGGTGAGGGAGTGTCCGGTGTTTATTGAGGGTCTCGGGGGAGGGAGAGAGTCTGAGGTGAGGGAGTGTCCGGTGTTCAGTGAGGGTCTCGGGGGAGGGAGAGAGTCTGAGGTGAGGGAGTGTCCGGTGTTTAGTGAGGGTCTCGGGGGGAGGGAGAGAGTCTGAGGTGAGGGAGTGACCGGTGTTTAGCGAGTGTCTCGGGGGAGGGAGAGAGTCTGAGGTGAGGGATTTTCCGCTGTTTAGTGAGGGTCTCGTGGGGAGGAGTGAGAGAGTCTGAGGTGAGGGAGTGTCCGGTGTTTAGTGAGGGTCTCGGGGGGAGGGAGAGAGTCTGAGGTGAGGGATTTTCCGCTGTTTAGTGAGGGTCTCGTGGGGAGGAGTGAGCGAGTCTGAGGTGAGGGAGTGTCCGGTGTTTGGTGAGGATCTCCGGGGGAGGAAGAATGTCTGAGGTGAGTGGGCACCAAAGTCAGGCAGCTCCTTAGAGTGGGCACTGACTGAGGGTCACCCCTGAGGGCGAGGGACAGTCTGAAATGCGGGCTAAGTGGAGAGAGTGAGCGGAACTCGAGGAGAGGGCGGGAGAAAGGCAAATTGAGGAAGCAGTGAGGGACCAAAGAGCTGGGAGAAATCAAGTGGTGGAACAGAGGGACAAAGGAGAGAGAAATGGAGGGAGATAGAGTGCGGGACAGTGAAGAGGGAGGACATGAAGGGGGAGGGAGTGTGGTAGCTAGGGATGGAGGGAAGAGAGGAGGGGAGGAATAAGGAGAGAGCATAGGAAAGGGGGAGAGAAAGAAAAAGGCAGAGCCCAAGGTAGGAGAGAAAGCTGGAGGGATTGCCTGGGGAGAAATGCTGTGAGGGTGAGATTTTGTGGGGGGGGGAGAGAGAGAGAGACTCGGGAGGAACATGAGAAGGAAGGATGTTTGGAGGAGTTCGTAGTTAGGATAGAGGGTGTTAGAGAGGGGAGAGGAAAGGAGGGACAGTGAGGAGGGATGAATGGAGGGAGAAAGAGGCCATTGGTCATTGGTCAGCTGATCTGCCCAGAGTGCAAATGGATGGAGGGTCTGAGGTGAGGGAATTCCTTAAGATGTGATGGACTGAGGGAGCCGGTCTCCTCAACTCTGGGAGCTGAGAATTGGCAAGGACACCTGGATTCTCATTGTGGAAAAGCTCACTTCCCTCATGCTCTCCATCGCCTGCACACCTACTCCAAGCTCATCATCTCGGATGTCGGAGCTCCTGTGATGCAGTGAGAGACATGGGCCGAGCGAGGGTTTGAGGGTGAGGGTCTAATTCAGGTTCAGTGAAGGATCTCATGGTCATCGAAGTTGGTCCTCAGGTAGAAGGGTGGTCTGATAACGAAGGAGGTTCTGAGGTAGAGGGAAGGTTTTTGAGGGAGGTTCTTAGGCTGAGGGGCAGACTGAGTGAGCTCTCAGGGTGAGGCATCGCCTTGAGGGTCTGAGGTTGGCAGAGTTTCAATGGTCGGAGCCCACTTATGACGTGTCTGTTACAGGAAGGTATCAGACCGAGAGTGATGGACTCTTGTCAGACGCAGAGGCAACGTCTGGTGAGGAGCCACAGGGGAACACTGAACAACAGATGGAAACCAGGCTGAGGTGAGAGATGGAACTGGGACTGAGAGGCTGAACATTTTGTCTGGTCTTACTTTCTACTGAGTTATCACTGCTGTCCCATCCCTGTCACTATTATCGTGATTTAAATTCTACAATACTGTCCATCGTGTCCCTCCGCTCTAAAAGTACATCATGAGACACCAGCATCTCCACTCGGGAACACACAACAGATCAGCAGCTTGACCTGGTCACTGGGCTCCTCAACCCTGACTCACTTCTCAAATCGATCTGGGTGATTTGCCCTTCGACTCAACTCCTCTCCTGAACCAGATCCACAAAGCTCTCGAATCTCCAGTCCTTCACAGATTGATCAATTTCATTCAATAACCGCAGTGTTTAAGATTCTGGCTTTAAAACCGTGAGAAGTGTTACGTACTCCGTAACTGGGTTGCCAAACCAGCAGAAATGGATCACTCAGTTGGAGTCTGGATTACTAGAACTAAAAAAGTTTTATTAAAGAAACAAGCAACACAGTAATCGAAAGGATAATAAATGCAACAGTTCAGCAATGATAAACACACATGTGCACAGAATTAAGATAACAGCATCAATCAAGCTCTATCGTTGTCTAGGGGTAAATGACCAATTTCAAAGTGACACAAAGTCCAGTTCAATTTAGTTCAGTTCGCAGTAATCGTTGCCATGGCGATGGACAACGTGGGGAGAGAGAGAGAGAAACGGGAACGACTGATCATTCAGACACGGCTCCACTCACAGACCGGCGATATTGCACACAAGCAGCTTCCGGGCGGGTCCTTTGTGATGTCACCTGAGGTCACCGACTGTGACCCCTCCTCCAGATGCGGTCGATCCTCTGCAGTGAACCCGGCACCCGAGCAAGGGTGGACACACACCGGGTTCCCGCTGATCGTACCTTTCCACCCTGTGCGTTTAAGGTCCGGGTCTTCCCACCGACTCGTGAGAGGTGCACCGCTTCCAGGGTCTCGTTACCTCGGGTGTCGTGTGTGTCCTGCCTTAGCGAACCTGTCCCTTTTTATCCCCCTGCTGGGGTATCGCCTGTCCATCACTTCAAACAGTTCAGGGTTCAAAGGGGGAGCCGCTCCAGACAGCTCTCTCTCCCGTCCCTTCATTACACATCTCCAGATGCTGCTTCATTGTTCCTTATCTCTCCTTCCCCTGAGGGCAGGTGGCAGACCAACTGCTGGTGCCACTGATGTTAACCCAGGCCAGCAAACATCTTAATTTTATGTGTATTCTCGTCACACCATACTGATAATTTCTTCATTTTTCTGGGATTTTGCTTTCATTTCAGTTTAGTGGTTTGCACTTCTTATCAGAAAATGATATGCTCGCTAAGACAGTTGAATCCCAGTTGTCGTTGATAAGAATATATCCTTTGAAGTTTTATCTGACTGTTCTGTACTATATTTTCATGACTGTGATACTTGTTCCTCTCTCTGTCCGGAGTTATGTTAATATAACTTCATTCGAATGTACAGAGTGGTTCCCAAAATGGTCATTTCAGATCTTTTTTTTTCTTTATAGGTTTCAGACCAAGATTATGCGAAAGGAATACGTTAATACGGGTATAGAGAAAGTGTTTACTGACTTCGTTATATTCTTACTCTTGATCTCTGTATGGCGGCTTTTAAAAAGCTTTGAAGTCAATTCAGTCCAAGATTTTCCCTTTTCGACATTGTGACCTGTTGTCTTTGTTTTGTTGATATCTCAAATGAACTGCATCCTACTGTTCTGAAAAAGGTAGCGCAAGATATTGTGGAGGCATTAGATTAGGTTATGAGGACGCTCAGTCCTCGTGTATTGTCATTTAGAAATGCATGCATTAAAAATGATACAAAGTTCCTCCAGAATGATATCACAGGAAAACACAGGACAAACTAAGACTAAAACTCACACAACCACATCATTATAACCCATAGTTACAACAGTGCAAAGCAATACCATAATTTGAGAAAGAGCAGACCATGGGCACGGGAAAGAAAAGTCTCATCGTCCCGATAGACTCATCATCTCACGCAGGTGCAGAAGAGAGGAACTCTCCCCGCCATGAACCTCCAAGCGCCGCCAACTTGCAGATGCAGCAACATTGGAAGCACCCGACCGCAGCGGAGTCTGAGTACGTCCGAAAACTTCGAGCGTCCGACCAGCCCCTCCGACACAGCCTCCGCCACCAACCTCCGCCGAGAGCTTCGCCTGCACCCCGGCCGCTAAGCAACAAGCAAAGCTAAAGCCTCGGGGCCTTTTCCTCCGGAGACTCTGGACCACACGGTAGCAGCAGCAGCGAAGCAGGCATTTCAGAAGTTTCACCTAATGTTCCTCCGTGACTCACGTCAGTCTCCATCAAATCAGGATTGTGCACGGCACCCTACTTGACATATAACAGATATCACCACCGGAGTGGCTGCTGCGAGCTGAGTCGCGCCGCGATCTTCTCCTCCCATCTTCTTTCAAAAATCATTGGACTCTGACATCGTGTCAGGGAACTGGAAGATTGAAAATGTTACACCACAGTTCAGGAAAGGTGGAAGGCAGCAGAAAGGAAATTATAGACCAGTTAGCCTGACCTCAGTGTTTGGGAAGATGTTAGACCCAGAGTAAATGGGTAAATACATGTCCTCACGGGTAGAAAGGTCCAGAACAAGAGGAGGTAGAACAAGCAACACACACAAAATGCTGGAGGAACTCAGCAGGCCAGGCAGCATCTATGGAAAAGTATACTAATGCTGAATTCCGGCATTTTGTGCGTGTTGCTTGGATTCCGAGAATCTGTAGATTTTCTCTTGTTTATGATTGGAGGTAGAAGAAAAGTGATTTTCTCAACTGGTGATGTAAAAGATTTTGTTCCCTTTCTCCGAGTTCCTAATCCTTGCATTTAGACAGCTGGAGCTCAGCTCTGTCTGAGAGATCCATCGGTTCCCATTCACTCAACAGCCGGAAGCTTCCCGGTATCCGTGCAGGGATCGTGGGGCTGAGAGAGAGGGAAGAGAACAGGACTGTCCCGGGATCGCGGGTCACAGCAATTGCCCCTCAGTCGGTAGTGAAAACGGTCTCACGGAGAAACACTCACCGGCAGCGATATCCGAGGCCTTTTGTGTACTGCGCATGCGTGATGTTCGGGACCAGCCGCAACCCTGACGCCTGCGCATTCGGTCGGTGCTTCAGCGACGGCGAGAATTGTAACGCAGAGCTTTCAGGTTAATCCCGGAGCCATTGAAAGTTTCCGCAAGCACCGGTTCAAGTACATACCTCAGTTTCTTTTTGTGTAGAAAACTCAGCACCTCTTTTAACGCAGAAAGCAGCTCCCATAAAACAATACACTTAATATCAGCAAACTTTCCGCGTGTTTAATGCCAAAGTAGAACGTTCTTACAAATGCAGATATAAAACACAAGAGATTCTGCTGTTGCTGGAAATGTAGACACATACATATAAAATGCTGGAGGAACTCTGCAGTTCAGGCAGCAACTAAGCAGAGGAGTACACAGCCAATGCATGCTCAAGGGGCTCGGTCTGAACGCTGTCCATTTATTCTTCTCCACATCGACTGCCTGATCTGTTGATTTCCACCGGTATTTTGCAGAAATTAACCACATTTTTTCGATCAACCAGTTTCCAAATGTTTCTGATCTTTCATTTTTAGCCGCATCCTGCTGATCTGATTCCTCTTCCTCCTCCTCCTTGTAAACTCTAGTTCCCATCTCTTTCCGGAGCCCCAAACCCCTGACTCAGGCTGGCAACTCTTTGGTTTCTGACTCTGCTCCATCGAAGATTCACTCTCTAATCTGCTGTCAAACTTTAGCAGTGCATTGCAACAACCCAGCTGTCTATGGCACAGTCGTTTGAAATTAGTGAAAATGTCACCGAAAGTTGAAAAGAGCAGGGAAGGAGGAGTTTCACCACCTTAGTCCGGAGCCCTGAAGAACGTGAAAACCACAAACTCATCGTCTAATTCCGTCTGGAGAAAATCATGCAGGAAATTCATGCAGGTGTACAAGATGATGAGAGGCATTGGTCGTGTGGATAGCCAGAGGCTTTTCCCAGGGCTGAATTTCCTCCCTGATGTGAAGTTGCTGGTGCTGCAGCAGCTGGGATGAGTGAGTAAAACGCTTTGCTCACTCCGGACAGAAATGTGGCCTCTATTTATTGTGAACTCACCGGAGCATCACAAGGTGGGTTAACTGAATGAGTCTCTTCGCACACACGGAGCAGGTGAACGGCCGCTTCCCAGTGCGAAGCTGTTGGTGTATCTGCGATGGCGACTGGATCCCTTCCAAAATGAGAGCCAGTGAATGACGTCACACTGCTATCAACGTCATGGCAATGTATCCAATCAGATCACGGACATGGACACGTGATCGGGCTCTCCTTGTAGCGAGTGGGACGCTGTCTTCTCCAGCATCTCCACCTCCACATTCAAGGATCGGCGGCATTCAAGCGCTGGTGAACTGACAGATACAGCGGAACCAACGTGCTGTTGTGTTTGTGATTCCCATACACAAATCCTTTGACCTTTCTGCACTGTTAAATGTTTACAAAGCACGTCAGTGAGTGAAGGACAACATTTCAACTTACAAAATTTCAGTCTCCATGGTTATTTCTGATAAAAACAATTTCACAGCTGAAAACATTTCGGAGGAACAAGAAACACACACACAAATGCTGGTTGAACGCAGCAGGACAGGCAGCATCTCCAGGAAGAGGCATAGTCTCGTTTCGGGTCGAGACCCTTTGTCAGAACTAACTGAAAGAAGAGATAGTAAGAAATTTGAAATTGGAGGCGGGGGGGAGATCCGAAATGACAGGAGAAGACAGGAGGGGAGGGGTGGATGAAAGAGCTGGAAAGTTGATTGGCAAAAGCGATACGAGGCTGGAGAAGGGAGAGGATCAGGGGACGGGAAGCCTGGGGAGAGAGAAGCGGGAGGGGAGCCCGGAGGGTGGAGAGCAGCCAAGGAGTTATAGTGAGAGAGACAGAAGGAGAAAAGAGAGAGAGAGAACAATGGGGGAAAATAACAAATATATTTTAAAAATAAATAAGGGATGGGGTATGAAAGGGAAGAGGAGCATGAACGGAAGTTAGAGTGGTCAATACTAATGCCATAGGGTTGGAGGCTACCCAGACGGAATATAAGGTGTTGTTTCTGCAACCTGAGTATGGCTTCATCTTGACAGTAGAGGAGGCCGTGGACAGACATATCAGAATGGGAATGGGACGTGGAATTAAAATGTGTGGCCACTGGAATAACAAGACCCTCCTTGGGCCTGCAGGATGTCCCAGTCGGTGTTGTAGGGGCCGGTGCTTGGAGCCCAGTTGTTCCCAAAATGTCTCAACAATTTGGCTGAGGGACCAAGTCAACATTCCCCAGTCTGCTATTGACATAAAATGTATATTTATATCCTGAAAATGACACCGACTGTGTATTAGATCCCGAGAGTTTCGGGAGTTTGGAAAAATTAAATGAGGATGTTTGTGGGTTTTTGTTTCCCGGGGTTTGTTTCTACGCCCTGATATCGATGGAGTGAAGCGGGAGTTCAGAGCCGACACAGCGGGGTCCGATACAGGTCAGACGGGGTAAGTTACAGGCGACACTCCGCTCCGGGACCATCAGCACCGGAACATTTAGAGTAACGCCGCAGTAATTCGGAGCAGGTCAGGGAGAATATTAAATAAAACCAACACGGGAACTTTCTGATCCGATCCCCTGACAGAGTGTGAATGAGCCGCGGCGAAGAGTAGTTGCGGAATTTAAAATAAGCGAGCCGAGCCGGGCCCGTGTGGGCGGAAGCCGAGGAGGAGATCGATGCCTGCGAACGGGGGAAGTAAATCTGCAACGAGCTTTGGAAATTGACCGTGGACAAAATCGGAGACAACGGGGCTGAGCGGGACCAGACAGTGTGAACAGATGTGACCGGATCGCGGGAATCACTGTCACTGAGAAAGTTACCGAGGCTTTCTCGGCTTTGCATATCAGTCAGAAACCTGATGGACAGAGATTTACACTGATTTCCAAAGCGTTCCCGGCCTCCTTCCCGAACTCTGCTCTCCGTGCAGCGCCCCGGACCGTAACGTTTCTGCCGGCATCGGCACCTTTGAGGCGCCGGCGATCCCGCCTTCCGTGTTTTAAACCTCCGGGAATTAGCTGCTCTCCATTTCCAGCATCTCCCTGCCCCGGGACCCACGGAGCGGACAGACAGTAACTCACTCGCTCTCTCTGTTGTTTTCCAGTGAATTTAGTGGCGATGGTGATCCTGTCCCGGGGAAAGTGCGGCCTCTCCACACGCACCACTCGCTACCTGGTGGCCACGGCAGCGGCGGATCTACTGACCATCGTGTTTGCGGTGATATTGTGGCGGGTCGGTTATTATTATTTCCCCGGGACTTTCCTGGACATCACCCCCGTGTGCGGTGTGATCTCTGCCCTGGGAAAGGCAGTCACAGAAAGTTCTGTCTGGTTCACCGTCACTTTTACATTTGATCAGTTTGTCGCCATTTGTTGCCAGAAGTGGAAAATAAAATATTGCACCGGAAAAACTGCGGCTGTGGTTCTGACAAGGGGTTGGAAGGGTTTTACTGAGATGGCGAGTGCTGTTGGGGTCGGAGAGGTTTACAGAAACGGGGAGTGATATCGGGGTTGGAAGGGTTTTACTGAGATGGCGAGTGCTGTTGGGGTCGGAGAGGTTTACAGAAACGGGGAGTGATATCGGGGTTGGAAGGGTTTTCACAGATGGCGAGTGCTGTCGGGGTCGGAGATGTTTACAGAAACGGGGAGTGATGTAGGGGTTGGAAGGGTTTTCACAGATAGCGAGTGCTGTTGGGGTCGGAGATGTTTACAGAAACGGGGAGTGATGTAGGGGTTGGAAGGGTTTTCACAGATGGTGAGTGCTGTCGGGGTCGGGGATGTTTACAGAAACGGGGAGTGATGTAGGGGTTGGAAGGGTTTTCACAGATGGCGAGTGCTGTCGGGGTCGGAGATGTTTACAGAAACGGGGAGTGATGTAGGGGTTGGAAGGGTTTTCACAGATGACGAGTGCTGTTGGGGTCGGAGATGTTTACAGAAACGGGGAGTGATGTAGGGGTTGGAAGGGTTTTCACAGATGGCGAGTGCTGTCGGGGTCGGAGATGTTTACAGAAACGGGGAGTGATGTAGGGGTTGGAAGGGTTTTCACAGATGGCGAGTGCTGTTGGGGTCGGAGATGTTTACAGAAACGGGGAGTGATGTAGGGGTTGGAAGGGTTTTCACAGATGGCGAGTGCTGTCGGGGTCGGAGATGTTTACAGAAACGGGGAGTGATGTAGGGGTTGGAAGGGTTTTCACAGATGGCGAGTGCTGTCGGGGTCGGAGATGTTTACAGAAACGGGGAGTGATGTAGGGGTTGGAAGGGTTTTCACAGATGACGAGTGCTGTCGGGGTCGGAGATGTTTACAGAAACGGGGAGTGATGTAGGGGTTGGAACGGTTTTCACAGATGGCGAGTGCTGTCGGGGTCGGAGATGTTTACAGAAACGGGGAGTGATGTAGGGGTTAGAAGGGTTTTCACAGATGGCGAGTCCTGTTGGGGTCGGAGATGTTTACAGAAACGGGGAGTGATGTAGGGGTTGGAAGGGTTTTCACAGATGGCGAGTGCTGTCGGGGTCGGAGATGTTTACAGAAACGGGGAGTGATGTAGGGGTTAGAAGGGTTTTCACAGATGGCGAGTGCTGTCGGGGTCGGAGATGTTTACAGAAACGGGGAGTGATGTAGGGGGTTGGAAGGGTTTTCACAGATGGCCAGTGCTGTCGGGGTCGGAGATGTTTACAGAAACGGGGAGTGATGTAGGGGTTGGAAGGGTTTTCACAGATGGCGAGTGCTGTCGGGGTCGGAGATGTTTACAGAAACGGGGAGTGATGTAGGGGTTGGAAGGGTTTTCACAGATGGCGAGTGCTGTTGGGGTCGGAGATGTTTACAGAAACGGGGAGTGATGTAGGGGTTGGAAGGGTTTTCACAGATGGCGAGTGCTGTCGGGGTCGGAGATGTTTACAGAAACGGGGAGTGATGTAGGGGTTGGAAGGGTTTTCACAGATAGCGAGTGCTGTCGGGGTCGGAGATGTTTACAGAAACGGGGAGTGATGTAGGGGTTGGAAGGGTTTTCACAGATGGCGAGTGCTGTCGGGGTCGGAGATGTTTACAGAAACGGGGAGTGATGTAGGGGTTGGAAGGGTTTTCACAGATGGCGAGTGCTGTCGGGGTCGGAGATGTTTACAGAAACGGGGAGTGATGCAGGGGTTGGAAGGGTTTTCACAGATGGCGAGTGCTGTCGGGGTCGGAGATGTTTACAGAAACGGGGAGTGATGTAGGGGTTGGAAGGGTTTTCACAGATGGCGAGTGCTGTCGGGGTCGGAGATGTTTACAGAAACGGGGAGTGATGTAGGGGTTGGAAGGGTTTTCACAGATGACGAGTGCTGTCGGGGTCGGAGATGTTTACAGAAACGGGGAGTGATGTAGGGGTTGGAACGGTTTTCACAGATGGCGAGTGCTGTTAGGGTCGGAGATGTTTACAGAAACGGGGAGTGATGTAGGGGTTGGAAGGGTTTTCACAGATGGCGAGTGCTGTTAGGGTCGGAGATGTTTACAGAAACGGGGAGTGATGTAGGGGTTGGAAGGGTTTTCACAGATGGCGAGTGCTGTCGGGGTCGGAGATGTTTACAGAAACGGGGAGTGATGTAGGGGTTGGAAGGGTTTTCACAGATGGCGAGTGCTGTTAGGGTCGGAGATGTTTACAGAAACGGGGAGTGATGTAGGGGTTGGAAGGGTTTTCACAGATGGCGAGTGCTGTCGGGGTCGGAGATGTTTACAGAAACGGGGAGTGATGTAGGGGTTGGAAGGGTTTTCACAGATGGCGAGTGCTGTTGGGGTCGGAGATGTTTACAGAAACGGGGAGTGATGTAAGGGTTGGAAGGGTTTTCACAGATGGCGAGTGCTGTCGGGGTCGGAGATGTTTACAGAAACGGGGAGTGATGTAGGGGTTGGAAGGGTTTTCACAGATGGCGAGTGCTGTTGGGGTCGGAGATGTTTACAGAAACGGGGAGTGATGTAGGGGTTGGAAGGGTTTTCACAGATAGCGAGTGCTGTTGGGGTCGGAGATGTTTACAGAAACGGGGAGTGATGTAGGGGTTGGAAGGGTTTTCACAGATGGCGAGTGCTGTCGGGGTCGGAGATGTTTACAGAAACGGGGAGTGATGTAGGGGTTGGAAGGGTTTTCACAGATGGCGAGTGCTGTCGGGGTCGGAGATGTTTACAGAAACGGGGAGTGATGTAGGGGTTGGAAGGGTTTTCACAGATGACGAGTGCTGTTGGGGTCGGAGATGTTTACAGAAACGGGGAGTGATGTAGGGGTTGGAAGGGTTTTCACAGATAGCGAGTGCTGTCGGGGTCGGAGATGTTTACAGAAACGGGGAGTGATGTAGGGGTTGGAAGGGTTTTCACAGATGGCGAGTGCTGTCGGGGTCGGAGATGTTTACAGAAACGGGGAGTGATGTAGGGGTTGGAAGGGTTTTCACAGATGGCGAGTGCTGTCGGGGTCGGAGATGTTTACAGAAACGGGGAGTGATGTAGGGGTTGGAACGGTTTTCACAGATGGCGAGTGCTGTCGGGGTCGGAGATGTTTACAGAAACGGGGAGTGATGTAGGGGTTGGAAGGGTTTTCACAGATGGCGAGTGCTGTTGGGGTCGGAGATGTTTACAGAAACGGGGAGTGATGTAGGGGTTGGAAGGGTTTTCACAGATGGCGAGTGCTGTCGGGGTCGGAGATGTTTACAGAAACGGGGAGTGATGTAGGGGTTGGAAGGGTTTTCACAGATGGCGAGTGCTGTCGGGGTCGGAGATGTTTACAGAAACGGGGAGTGATGTAGGGGTTGGAAGGGTTTTCACAGATGACGAGTGCTGTCGGGGTCGGAGATGTTTACAGAAACGGGGAGTGATGTAGGGGTTGGAACGGTTTTCACAGATGGCGAGTGCTGTCGGGGTCGGAGATGTTTACAGAAACGGGGAGTGATGTAGGGGTTGGAAGGGTTTTCACAGATGGCGAGTGCTGTCGGGGTCGGAGATGTTTACAGAAACGGGGAGTGATGTAGGGGTTGGAAGGGTTTTCACAGATGGCGAGTGCTGTCGGGGTAGGAGATGTTTACAGAAACGGGGAGTGATGTAGGGGTTGGAAGGGTTTTCACAGATGGCGAGTGCTGTCGGGGTCGGAGATGTTTACAGAAACGGGGAGTGATGTAGGGGTTGGAAGGGTTTTCACAGATGGCGAGTGCTGTCGGGGTCGGAGATGTTTACAGAAACGGGGAGTGATGTAGGGGTTGGAAGGGTTTTCACAGATGGCGAGTGCTGTTGGGGTCGGAGATGTTTACAGAAACGGGGAGTGATGTAGGGGTTGGAAGGGTTTTCACAGATGGCGAGTGCTGTTGGGGTCGGAGATGTTTACAGAAACGGGGAGTGATGTAGGGGTTGGAAGGGTTTTCACAGATGGCGAGTGCTGTTGGGGTCGGAGATGTTTACAGAAACGGGGAGTGATGTAGGGGTTGGATGGGTTTTCACAGATGGCGAGTGCTGTCGGGGTCGGAGATGTTTACAGAAACGGGGAGTGATGTAGGGGTTGGAAGGGTTTTCACAGATGGCGAGTGCTGTTGGGGTCGGAGATGTTTACAGAAACGGGGAGTGATGTAGGGGTTGGAAGGGTTTTCACAGATGGCGAGTGCTGTCGGGGTCGGAGATGTTTACAGAAACGGGGAGTGATGTAGGGGTTGGAAGGGTTTTCACAGATAGCGAGTGCTGTCGGGGTCGGGGATGTTTACAGAAACGGGGAGTGATGTGGGGGTTGGAAGGGTTTTCACAGATGACGAGTGCTGTTGGGGTCGGAGATGTTTACAGAAATAGGGAGTGATGTAGGGGTTGGAAGGGTTTTCACAGATGGCGAGTGCTGTTGGGGTCGGAGATGTTTACAGAAACGGGGAGTGATGTAGGGGTTAGAAGGGTTTTCACAGATAGCGAGTACTGTCGGGGTCGGAGATGTTTACAGAAACGGGGACTGATGTAGGGGTTGGAAGGGTTTTCACAGATGGTGAATGCTGTCGGGGTCGGAGATGTTTACAGAAACGGGGAGTGATGTAGGGGTTGGAAGGGTTTTCACAGATGGCGAGTGCTGTTGGGGTCGGAGATGTTTACAGAAACGGGGAGTGATGTAGGGGTTGGAAGGGTTTTCACAGATGGCGAGTGCTGTTGGGGTCGGAGATGTTTACAGAAACGGGGAGTGATGTAGGGGTTGGAAGGGTTTTCACAGATGACGAGTGCTGTCGGGGTCGGAGATGTTTACAGAAACGGGGAGTGATGTAGGGGTTGGAAGGGTTTTCACAGATGGCGAGTGCTGTTGGGGTCGGAGATGTTTACAGAAACGGGGAGTGATGTAGGGGTTAGAAGGGTTTTCACAGATAGCGAGTACTGTCGGGGTCGGAGATGTTTACAGAAACGGGGAGTGATGTAGGGGTTGGAAGGGTTTTCACAGATAGCGAGTGCTGTCGGGGTCGGAGATGTTTACAGAAACGGGGAGTGATGTAGGGGTTGGAAGGGTTTTCACAGATGGCGAGTGCTGTCGGGGTCGGAGATGTTTACAGAAACGGGGAGTGATGTAGGGGTTAGAAGGGTTTTCACAGATGGCGAATGCTGTCGGGGTCGGAGATGTTTACAGAAACGGGGAGTGATGTAGGGGTTGGAAGGGTTTTCACAGATGGCGAGTGCTGTCGGGGTCGGTGATGTTTACAGAAACGGGGAGTGATGTAGGGGTTGGAAGGGTTTTCACAGATGGCGAGTACTGTCGGGGTCGGAGATGTTTACAGAAACGGGGAGTGATGTAGGGGTTGGAAGGGTTTTCACAGATGGCGAGTGCTGTTGGGGTCGGAGATGTTTACAGAAACGGGGAGTGATGTAGGGGTTGGAAGGGTTTTCACAGATGGCGAGTGCTGTTGGGGTCGGAGATGTTTACAGAAACGGGGAGTGATGTAGGGGTTGGAAGGGTTTTCACAGATGGCGAGTGCTGTCGGGGTCGGAGATGTTTACAGAAACGGGGAGTGATGTAGGGGTTGGAAGGGTTTTCACAGATGGCGAGTGCTGTCGGGGTCGGAGATGTTTACAGAAACGGGGAGTGATGTAGGGGTTGGAAGGGTTTTCACAGATAGCGAGTGCTGTCGGGGTCGGAGATGTTTACAGAAACGGGGAGTGATGTAGGGGTTGGAAGGGTTTTCACAGATGGCGAATGCTGTCGGGGTCGGAGATGTTTACAGAAACGGGGAGTGATGTAGGGGTTGGAAGGGTTTTCACAGATGGCGAGTGCTGTTGGGGTCGGAGATGTTTACAGAAACGGGGAGTGATGTAGGGGTTGGAAGGGTTTTCACAGATGGCGAGTCCTGTCGGGGTCGGAGATGTTTACAGAAACGGGGAGTGATGTAGGGGTTGGAAGGGTTTTCACAGATGGCGAGTGCTGTTGGGGTCGGAGATGTTTACAGAAACGGGGAGTGATGTAGGGGTTGGAAGGGTTTTCACAGATGGCGAGTGCTGTCGGGGTCGGAGATGTTTACAGAAACGGGGAGTGATGTAGGGGTTGGAAGGGTTTTCACAGATGGCGAGTGCTGTCGGGGTCGGAGATGTTTACAGAAACGGGGAGTGATGTAGGGGTTGGAAGGGTTTTCACAGATGGCGAGTGCTGTTGGGGTCGGAGATGTTTACAGAAACGGGGAGTGATGTAGGGGTTGGATGGGTTTTCACAGATAGCGAGTGCTGTCGGGGTCGGAGATGTTTACAGAAACGGGGAGTGATGTAGGGGTTGGAAGGGTTTTCACAGATAGCGAGTGCTGTCGGGGTCGGAGATGTTTACAGAAACGGGGAGTGATGTAGGGGTTGGAAGGGTTTTCACAGATGGCGAGTGCTGTTGGGGTCGGAGATGTTTACAGAAACGGGGAGTGATGTAGGGGTTGGAAGGGTTTTCACAGATTGCGAGTGCTGTCGGGGTCGGAGATGTTTACAGAAACGGGGAGTGATGTAGGGGTTGGAAGGGTTTTCACAGATGGCGAGTGCTGTTGGGGTCGGAGATGTTTACAGAAACGGGGAGTGATGTAGGGGTTGGAAGGGTTTTCACAGATGGCGAGTGCTGTCGGGGTCGGAGATGTTTACAGAAACGGGGAGTGATGTAGGGGTTGGAACGGTTTTCACAGATGACGAGTGCTGTCGGGGTCGAGGATGTTTACAGAAACGGGGAGTGATGTAGTGGTTGGAACGGTTTTCACAGATGGCGAATGCTGTCGGGGTCGGAGGGGTTTACAGAAACGGGGAGTGATGTAGGGGTTGGAAGGGTTTTCACAGATAGCGAGTGCTGTTGGGGTCGGAGAGTTTTACAGAAACGGGGAGTGATGTAGGGGTTAGAAGGGTTTTCACAGATAGCGAGTCCTGTCGGGGTCGGAGATGTTTACAGAAACGGGGAGTGATGTAGGGGTTGGAAGGGTTTTACTGAGATGGCGAATGCTGTCGGGGTCGGAGGGGTTTACAGAAACGGGGAGTGATGTAGGGGTTGGAAGGGTTTTACTGAGATGGCGAGTGCTGTCGGGGTCGGAGATGTTTACAGAAACGGGGAGTGATGTAGGGGTTGGAAGGGTTTTCACAGATGGCGAGTCCTGTCGGGGTCGGAGATGTTTACAGAAACGGGGAGTGATGTAGGGGTTGGAAGGGTTTTCACAGATGGCGAGTGCTGTTGGGGTCGGAGATGTTTACAGAAACGGGGAGTGATGTAGGGGTTGGAAGGGTTTTCACAGATGGCGAGTGCTGTTGGGGTCGGAGATGTTTACAGAAACGGGGAGTGATGTAGGGGTTGGAAGGGTTTTCACAGATGGCGAGTGCTGTCGGGGTCGGAGATGTTTACAGAAACGGGGAGTGATGTAGGGGTTGGAAGGGTTTTCACAGATGGCGAGTGCTGTTGGGGTCGGAGATGTTTACAGAAACGGGGAGTGATGTAGGGGTTGGAAGGGTTTTCACAGATGGCGAGTGCTGTTGGGGTCGGAGGGGTTTACAGAAACGGGGAGTGATGTAGGGGTTGGAAGGGTTTTCACAGATGGCGAGTGCTGTCGGGGTCGGAGATGTTTACAGAAACGGGGAGTGATGTAGGGGTTGGAACGGTTTTCACAGATGGCGAGTGCTGTCGGGGTCGGGGATGTTTACAGAAACGGGGAGTGATGTAGGGGTTGGAAGGGTTTTCACAGATGGCGAGTGCTGTCGGGGTCAGAGATGTTTACAGAAACGGGGAGTGATGTAGGGGTTGGAAGGGTTTTCACAGATGGCGAGTGCTGTTGGGGTCGGAGATGTTTACAGAAACGGGGAGTGATGTAGGGGTTGGAAGGGTTTTCACAGATGACGAGTGCTGTCGGGGTCGGAGATGTTTACAGAAACGGGGAGTGATGTAGGGGTTGGAAGGGTTTTCACAGATGGCGAATGCTGTTGGGGTCGGAGATGTTTACAGAAACGGGGAGTGATGTAGGGGTTGGGAGGGTTTTCACAGATGACGAGTGCTGTCGGGGTCGGAGATGTTTACAGAAACGGGGAGTGATGTAGGGGTTGGAACGGTTTTCACAGATGGCGAGTGCTGTCGGGGTCGGAGATGTTTACAGAAACGGGGAGTGATGTAGGGGTTAGAAGGGTTTTCACAGATGGCGAGTCCTGTTGGGGTCGGAGATGTTTACAGAAACGGGGAGTGATGTAGGGGTTGGAAGGGTTTTCACAGATGGCGAGTGCTGTCGGGGTCGGAGATGTTTACAGAAACGGGGAGTGATGTAGGGGTTGGAAGGGTTTTCACAGATGACGAGTGCTGTCGGGGTCGGAGATGTTTACAGAAACGGGGAGTGATGTAGGGGTTGGAAGGGTTTTCACAGATGGCGAGTGCTGTCGGGGTCGGAGATGTTTACAGAAACGGGGAGTGATGTAGGGGTTGGAAGGGTTTTCACAGATGGCGAGTGCTGTTGGGGTCGGAGATGTTTACAGAAACGGGGAGTGATGTAGGGGTTGGAAGGGTTTTCACAGATGGCGAGTGCTGTTGGGGTCGGAGATGTTTACAGAAACGGGGAGTGATGTAGGGGTTGGAAGGGTTTTCACAGATGGCGAGTGCTGTCGGGGTCGGAGATGTTTACAGAAACGGGGAGTGATGTAGGGGTTGGAAGGGTTTTCACAGATGGCGAGTGCTGTCGGGGTCGGAGATGTTTACAGAAACGGGGAGTGATGTAGGGGTTGGAACGGTTTTCACAGATGGCGAGTCCTGTCGGGGTCGGAGATGTTTACAGAAACGGGGAGTGATGTAGGGGTTGGAAGGGTTTTCACAGATGGCGAGTGCTGTCGGGGTCGGAGATGTTTACAGAAACGGGGAGTGATGTAGGGGTTGGAAGGGTTTTCACAGATGGCGAGTGCTGTCGGGGTCGGAGATGTTTACAGAAACGGGGAGTGATGTAGGGGTTGGAAGGGTTTTCACAGATGGCGAGTGCTGTCGGGGTCGGGATGTTTACAGAAACGGGGAGTGATGTAGGGGTTGAAGGGTTTTCACAGATGGCGAGTGCTGTCGGGGTCGGAGATGTTTACAGAAACGGGGAGTGATGTAGGGGTTGGAAGGGTTTTCACAGATGGCGAGTGCTGTTGGGGTCGGAGATGTTTACAGAAACGGGGAGTGATGTAGGGGTTGGAAGGGTTTTCACAGATGGCGAGTGCTGTCGGGGTCGGAGATGTTTACAGAAACGGGGAGTGATGTAGGGGTTGGAAGGGTTTTCACAGATGGCGAGTGCTGTTGGGGTCGGAGATGTTTACAGAAACGGGGAGTGATGTAGGGGTTGGAAGGGTTTTCACAGATGGCGAGTGCTGTTGGGGTCGGAGATGTTTACAGAAACGGGGAGTGATGTAGGGGTTGGAAGGGTTTTCACAGATGGCGAGTGCTGTCGGGGTCGGAGATGTTTACAGAAACGGGGAGTGATGTAGGGGTTAGAAGGGTTTTCACAGATGGCGAGTGCTGTCGGGGTCGGAGATGTTTACAGAAACGGGGAGTGATGTAGGGGTTGGAAGGGTTTTCACAGATGGCGAGTGCTGTCGGGGTCGGAGATGTTTACAGAAACGGGGAGTGATGTAGGGGTTGGAAGGGTTTTCACAGATGGCGAGTGCTGTCGGGGTCGGAGATGTTTACAGAAACGGGGAGTGATGTAGGGGTTGGAAGGGTTTTCACAGATGGCGAGTGCTGTCGGGGTCGGAGATGTTTACAGAAACGGGGAGTGATGTAGGGGTTGGAAGGGTTTTCACAGATGGCGAGTGCTGTCGGGGTCGGAGATGTTTACAGAAACGGGGAGTGATGTAGGGGTTGGAAGGGTTTTCACAGATGGCGAGTGCTGTCGGGGTCGGAGATGTTTACAGAAACGGGGAGTGATGTAGGGGTTGGAAGGGTTTTCACAGATGGCGAGTGCTGTCGGGGTCGGAGATGTTTACAGAAACGGGGAGTGATGTAGGGGTTGGAAGGGTTTTCACAGATGGCGAGTGCTGTCGGGGTCGGAGATGTTTACAGAAACGGGGAGTGATGTAGGGGTTGGAGGGTTTTCACAGATGGCGAGTGCTGTGGGGTCGGAGATGTTTACAGAAACGGGGAGTGATGTAGGGGTTGGAAGGGTTTTCACAGATGGCGAGTGCTGTTGGGGTCGGAGATGTTTACAGAAACGGGGAGTGATGTAGGGGTTGGAAGGGTTTTCACAGATGGCGAGTGCTGTCGGGGTCGGAGATGTTTACAGAAACGGGGAGTGATGTAGGGGTTGGAAGGGTTTTACAGATGGCGAGTGCTGTCGGGGTCGGATGTTTACAGAAACGGGGAGTGATGTAGGGGTTGGAAGGTTTTCTGTGCTGTGGGGTCGGAGATGTTTACAGAAACGGGGAGTGATGTAGGGGTTGGAAGGGTTTTCACAGATGGCGAGTGCTGTCGGGGTCGGAGATGTTTACAGAAACGGGGAGTGATGTAGGGGTTGGAAGGGTTTTCACAGATGGCGAGTGCTGTCGGGGTCGGAGATGTTTACAGAAACGGGGAGTGATGTAGGGGTTGGAAGGGTTTTCACAGATGGCGAGTGCTGTCGGGGTCGGAGATGTTTACAGAAACGGGGAGTGATGTAGGGGTTGGAAGGGTTTTCACAGATGGCGAGTGCTGTTGGGGTCGGAGATGTTTACAGAAACGGGGAGTGATGTAGGGGTTGGAAGGGTTTTCACAGATGGCGAGTGCTGTCGGGGTCGGAGATGTTTACAGAAACGGGGAGTGATGTAGGGGTTGGAAGGGTTTTCACAGATGGCGAGTGCTGTTGGGGTCGGAGATGTTTACAGAAACGGGGAGTGATGTAGGGGTTGGAAGGGTTTTCACAGATGGCGAGTGCTGTCGGGGTCGGAGATGTTTACAGAAACGGGGAGTGATGTAGGGGTTGGAAGGGTTTTCAGATGGCGAGTGCTGTCGGGGTCGGAGATGTTTACAGAAACGGGGAGTGATGTAGGGGTTGGAAGGGTTTTCACAGATGGCGAGTGCTGTTGGGGTCGGAGATGTTTACAGAAACGGGGAGTGATGTAGGGGTTGGAAGGGTTTTCACAGATGGCGAGTGCTGTCGGGGTCGGAGATGTTTACAGAAACGGGGAGTGATGTAGGGGTTGGAAGGGTTTTCACAGATGGCGAGTGCTGTCGGGGTCGGAGATGTTTACAGAAACGGGGAGTGATGTAGGGGTTGGAAGGGTTTTCACAGATGTAGATGTTTACAGAAACGGGGAGTGATGTAGGGGTTGGAAGGGTTTTCACAGATGGCGAGTGCTGTCGGGGTCGGAGATGTTTACAGAAACGGGGAGTGATGTAGGGGTTGGAAGGGTTTTCACAGATGGCGAGTGCTGTCGGGGTCGGAGATGTTTACAGAAACGGGGAGTGATGTAGGGGTTGGAAGGGTTTTCACAGATGGCGAGTGCTGTCGGGGTCGGAGATGTTTACAGAAACGGGGAGTGATGTAGGGGTTGGAAGGGTTTTCACAGATGGCGAGTGCTGTCGGGGTCGGAGATGTTTACAGAAACGGGGAGTGATGTAGGGGTTGGAAGGGTTTTCACAGATGGCGAGTGCTGTCGGGGTCGGAGATGTTTACAGAAACGGGGAGTGATGTAGGGGTTGGAAGGGTTTTCACAGATGGCGAGTGCTGTCGGGGTCGGAGATGTTTACAGAAACGGGGAGTGATGTAGGGGTTGGAAGGGTTTTCACAGATGGCGAGTGCTGTCGGGGTCGGAGATGTTTACAGAAACGGGGAGTGATGTAGGGGTTGGAAGGGTTTTCACAGATGGCGAGTGCTGTCGGGGTCGGAGATGTTTACAGAAACGGGGAGTGATGTAGGGGTTGGAAGGGTTTTCACAGATGCGAGTGCTGTCGGGGTCGGAGATGTTTACAGAAACGGGGAGTGATGTAGGGGTTGGAAGGGTTTTCACAGATGGCGAGTGCTGTCGGGGTCGGAGATGTTTACAGAAACGGGGAGTGATGTAGGGGTTGGAAGGGTTTTCACAGATGGCGAGTGCTGTCGGGGTCGGAGATGTTTACAGAAACGGGGAGTGATGTAGGGGTTGGAAGGGTTTTCACAGATGAGCGAGTGCTGTTGGGGTCGGAGATGTTTACAGAAACGGGGAGTGATGTAGGGGTTGGAAGGGTTTTCACAGATGCGAGTGCTGTCGGGGTCGGAGATGTTTACAGAAACGGGGAGTGATGTAGGGGTTGGAAGGGTTTTCACAGATGGCGAGTGCTGTCGGGGTCGGAGATGTTTACAGAAACGGGGAGTGATGTAGGGGTTGGAAGGGTTTTCACAGATGGCGAGTGCTGTCGGGGTCGGGGATGTTTACAGAAACGGGGAGTGATGTAGGGGTTGGAAGGGTTTTCACAGGGTTTTCACAGATGGCGAGTGCTGTCGGGGTCGGGATGTTTACGGAGATGTTTACAGAAACGGGGAGTGATGTAGGGGTTGGAAGGGTTTTCACAGATAGCGAGTGCTGTCGGGGTCGGAGATGTTTACAGAAACGGGGAGTGATGTAGGGGTTGGAAGGGTTTTCACAGATGCGAGTGCTGTCGGGGTCGGAGATGTTTACAGAAACGGGGAGTGATGTAGGGGTTAGAAGGGTTTTCACAGATGGCGAGTGCTGTTGGGGTCGGAGATGTTTACAGAAACGGGGAGTGATGTAGGGGTTGGAAGGGTTTTCACAGATGGCGAGTGCTGTTGGGGTCGGAGATGTTTACAGAAACGGGGAGTGATGTAGGGGTTGGAAGGGTTTTCACAGATGGCGAGTGCTGTCGGGGTCGGAGATGTTTACAGAAACGGGGAGTGATGTAGGGGTTGGAAGGGTTTTCACAGATGGCGAGTGCTGTTGGGGTCGGAGATGTTTACAGAAACGGGGAGTGATGTAGGGGTTGGAAGGGTTTTCACAGATGGCGAGTGCTGTCGGGGTCGGAGATGTTTACAGAAACGGGGAGTGATGTAGGGGTTGGAAGGGTTTTCACAGATGGCGAGTGCTGTTGGGGTCGGAGATGTTTACAGAAACGGGGAGTGATGTAGGGGTTGGAAGGGTTTTCACAGATGGCGAGTGCTGTCGGGGTCGGAGATGTTTACAGAAACGGGGAGTGATGTAGGGGTTGGAAGGGTTTTCACAGATGACGAGTGCTGTTGGGGTCGGAGATGTTTACAGAAACGGGGAGTGATGTAGGGGTTGGAAGGGTTTTCACAGATGGCGAGTGCTGTCGGGGTCGGAGATCTTTACAGAAACGGGGAGTGATGTAGGGGTTGGAAGGGTTTTCACAGATGGCGAGTGCTGTCGGGGTCGGAGATGTTTACAGAAACGGGGAGTGATGTAGGGGTTGGAAGGGTTTTCACAGATGGCGAGTGCTGTCGGGGTCGGAGATGTTTACAGAAACGGGGAGTGATGTAGGGGTTGGAAGGGTTTTCACAGATGACGAGTGCTGTCGGGGTCGGAGATGTTTACAGAAACGGGGAGTGATGTAGGGGTTGGAAGGGTTTTCACAGATGGCCAGTGCTGTCGGGGTCGGAGAGCTTTACAGAAACGAAGTGCGATGTAGGGGTTAGAAAGGTTTTCAGAGATGGCGTGGGGTTTTTGTTTCTTTTTAAATCTTTTGATTAAATTTTCAAAATTATAAACACAGTAACAATGTTGTTACAATGAGGTGGGAATAATCTTTATAAGTATGTACAAAAAATATTTTAAGTAACATGGGTATAATAGACTTCCAAACTCATAATGTAATTAGATATATAAAAAAGGAAATAAAAAGAAATATGTATAAACAAAGAAAAATACACAAAAGAAAAAGAACAAAAAACTAAATATTATCCCCCCCCAAAAAAAAACAGAGCAAAACTTGGTTAGACCATTATCTTGAATCAGACACGTTCAGTAATGTCATCAACTCCGCTCCTCTATTCATATAACTTAAGTTAATAAAAAGGATTCGGAAAGATCATCATATGAAAATGTTGCATTAGAGGTTTCCAAGTTTCTTCAAATTTAACCTAAGGATCGGAAATATCACCTCTAATTTTTGTCTAAATTTAAACTTAATATTGTTTGAGAAAACCATTGGAATGTAGTAAGAGGATTGGTTTCCTTCCAGTTCAATAAAATAGATCTTCTGGCCATTAAAGTGACAAATGCTATCATCCGACAGGCTGAAGAAGACAAAGATCTATGTTCTAACATTGGCAAACCAAAAATTGCCGCAATAGGATGGGGTTGTAAATCAAGACATAGAACTGTTGATATAATATCAAAAATATCTTTCCAATATTTTTCCAAAAGACAGGACCAAAACATATGCGTTAAAGAAGCCACCTCAGAGTGACATCTATCACAAATAGGGTTTATATGGGAATAAAAACGGGCTAATATATCTTTGGACATATGGGCTCTATGCACTTTAAATTGTATTAATGTATTCTTAGCACATATAGAAGAAGTACTAATTGAAAAAAATTATCCCATTTCTCTGTAGGTAGACTAAGTTGAAGTTCCCTTTCCCATTCATTTTTAACTTTATCAGATATACCTGGGTGTAATTTCATATTTATATCATAGATAATTGCTATTAATCCCTTCTGAAAAGGATTTAAACCTCAAATTTTATCAATTATATCAGTAGGCGTAGGGGTTTTGAAAGCATCTCCAACACGGTGGAAATATTCTTTAGTTGTAGTACCAAAATGGCACTTCTGTCTGTAACAAAATGAAACCCGTATTGTATCGGAGTGTTTTGCTAACAATGTTCATGCAACACTACGCCGAGTGAACCTGAGTACCTGACTGTAGACCGCAGTCCCTACACTGTATTTCATCTGGCACTTCATTGTCTGTTCTCCAATCCTGTCCGAGTCCTTCTACAGACACCCGCTTAGCTCTAAGCAACCTGCCCCGCACCTACCTTCCAACAGATTTCCGAGACAAGATTTTCCCTCCAGGAAACCATGATGACTTTGCCTGATATTATTGTGTGCCAAGTACCCCAAAGAAACATCCTTAATGGACTCCACCCACTGAGGTCAGAAACTGTCATATAATTTCCTTCCTTCTGCCTACCTCACTTCTTAAAGAATAGAGCGGCATTTGCAACTTTCTAGCCCGCCAGAGCCATTTCCCAAGTCTGGTGATTCTTGAAAGGTCATTACCCATTCTTTAAGATAGACACGAGGGTGAACGTCTTCCCTCAGAGTTGGTGAGAATGTGGAATGGGCTGCCAGAGCAAGTGGCAGGGGCGATTTCAACATTTAAGCAAAGTTTGGACGGGTGCATGGATGGAAGAGAATGGAGGTTGCTGGAACTAGGCAGGTACTTTAGCACAGACTAGATTGTAGTGTTCTATGACTCTAATCCCTTCACAAGCTCTTCAGCTACCATTTTCTGAATCCTGGGGCGTACACTATCTGGTCCAGGAGCTGTATCTACTTCCAGGCCTTTCAGCTTCCAAAGCAAATTTTCTCCTTAGTAATAGTACCTATACCCACTTCTACCCCTGTGTACATACATCTATTGAAGCTTCTGGACACATCTTCAGTGATGTTCCTGGAATCATCGGGTGTTTCGGGTCTTTCAACATCATACAACCTCCTCCAGGTGACCCAGCCGGGGCTGATCAGACCCCAGCTTGTGTCCAGATAGCTAGCTACTTATGACTCCATGGCTCCCCTCTTTTGAGCCACAGCCATCTTGAGGCCCTCTCTGCCGCATCAGCGGTACTGTGGATGGCTCTCTCCCTCGATGCCCAAAATGCTGAAAATGCTGAAGGCTCTAACAAAAGAACGGGCTACGAATCCCCTACAACCAACCTCCACTGGGAGACACCTCACTCTCCATCCAGCCTGCTGACAGTTGCTGACCAGTCCTGCGTACTTGGAGAGCTTCCTTTCAAAGGCCTCTCAATACTCTTGAAGTATTGACATTTTTTTTTGTGGAGGGGAAGATGAGAAGTGAGAGTAAGAAATGTAATGGGGGGGGGAGAGAATTAAGTAAAATATCTCCTAAGAATATATTTTCCTTAACGAAACCTATTCTTTCGGAAAAATATCTTGGTTCCATTCCGAAATGGAACTTTACAAAGAAAAATAAGAACTGAAATGACAAATTTAGAAAACAGTATCTACACTGAAGCAGTTAGATCAACACTACTTAGGACAGAAGCAGGATGAGGAGTTGCAGACATTAAAAACTTACACAACAGTCAGATAAAACTCCAAAGTATATATCTTCTTCAAAAATAAAGCAGGATTCAGCACTCCATGCACGCATATGCATTTGTGAAATGAAGTACACACCAGAAAACTTAAATGAGCGGCCAACTCAGAAAAACTCAATCATCACTATCATAGAAAATGTTAACCAGTGGAATGATTATGACCCTCCATGGAAGACACATCAATGATTTGACCAGACTAGATGTTTATCAAGGAAGCATCGAATGCCCAACTCAAAGTGGGAGACGTCTTCACAGAAATAGAGGTTCCTTGCAGAAATACAGGACAAGGTGGTTAACATAAAAAATATCAAAAATACATTAAAGACTAACAAACAAGGTGATGAATGCAGAAAATGCCATGAGAAACCAGACACATTCCAATGCTTTCCGGGATATCCTGCAGCAGTTTAACTCAATCTGATTACTTACAAATGTACAATCAAGTAGCAAATATAATTCACCAAAATCTTGCTTTAAGCTCATGAATAACCACCATAATTTCATAAAGACACCATAAATTCAAGCCTGATCCAGTTTTAGAGTCAAAATCTTACAAATTATATGATAATCAATACATTATTTCAGATAGGACAATCTCTAATAACCATCCGGATATAATATTACAGGATAAACAAGCAGGAACAGCTTCCTCAATAAATAAAACCATTCCCAGCACACACGTCCCTGAACCAGTGGAGCACCTCACCACAAGCATTGTTTGTGTCATCAGTCAGACAAACAAATTATTTTCTCTGTCAGTCAGCTTTGAAATGCTGCTACACTGTCATTCATTGCCACGACCTGCTGCTGATTCCCTTCTCCTCATCATACGTTCTCACCCCGACCACCATCCAGAGCCCCAAACTCTGCCCTGTGCAGACCCGCCTCTGGTTTCTGACCCTGCTTCATCAAAAATCCAACTGATGGTTTCCCATTCTGCTTACAGTGTGTAGAGGGCAGCACTGTTTCCGAACAACACTTTAGAAGCAGGGAAAATGACCCATAATGTGGGAATGAGTCGCGATTAAGGAGGTTAACTACCAATGTCATTCTTCCTCAGCCCAGAGATTAGAGGGGCGAAGAACATCTCAGACAGAACTGCAGTCAGCTCCACTTCTTCAGCCTGCAGAAAATTCAAGGGAAACCTCTTCACCCACAGAGTGGTGACTGTTTGGAACCCATCACCACAGGGAGAGTGAGAGGGGAAATAAAGGGGAGGATTTAAAAGGACTGTTGTGGAACAGAATCACTGGCAGGGTCCAACCGGCCTGAGTTGACACTCTACTCTACACTAGGTGTGTTATAAATTCAGTAAGTACCGGAGACAGAGTTTAAAATAAACTGATTTATTTGTCTCAGGTGCAGAATATTAAACTCCAGTCCCATTAAAGGTGAATATGCAGCAGAAGAAACTCCTCTCATGCCCAGTGACCAGGGTGCAGAACTGGGTGTGGTGAGCAGCAGCAATAATTGCAGAGTTCAGCACCGACAGTCACTCTCGGAATTGCATTCAGCAACGGTGATGGACAAATACCCAGCATGAAGCTTATTGAAACTTTCTCCCCAGTGTGAACTGGGTAGTGTGTCATAAGTGTAACATGCTGTAAGGTTCACTGCTCATGTAACGGCCTCTCTGTAATGTTTCACTGCTGAGGTAATGGTTTCTCTGTAGCAGCAATGTTTTGGTTACGACTAGAGATAACAGGGTTTTGGAGTGCGGGGCTATCCAATGACAGAAATGTTCTTCCTCGTGAGTCTGGAAGAGAGATTTTCATGGTCATTTGCTGGGGAGAGATGAGAAGACGCGAATAAAGAGAGTGGGCCCTTTTTCTTTTCTTTGTTTACTTCACTAACCCTATAGTCAATGTAAGAATTATAAAGCTCAATTGTTTAATCACATATTGTGTACTGTTTGTTATTTTGGGGTACTGATTTGTAACGGGACACATCGCTCAGCATCCACCCAAATGAGGTTTCTTAAGTTTGGCCAGGCTGGGGGTATTACCCCCTATATTAAGCTGCTAGCTGAAGCGAGAGTCACATAAGGTTAGATGACTGAGTGACTCGCATCCCAAATTCAGAGCAGGTGAAAAGCCACTGCCCAGTGTGAACCTGGTAGTGTGTCATATGGATAGATAACTGAATGAATCTGTTACATACACGCAACGGTTTAAATGAACCAGCAGCAGTAGAGCACACCTGGAGTCTGGTTTTGATGTTAAAAACCATTATATATTAGTAACTACTTAATATAGTAACTTAAACCAAGTAAATCAAATGTTAGTAGTGTATATTTACATACATAAATATGTATGTAAATATAATTCACAAAATCGTTAAAGCTCCGGTAGCAAGAGTTAAAGTCTTACGATGGTAATGCAAGGAAGTTCAATTCAATCCACAGAATTGTTGTGAGAGAAAGTGACGTATTTTAATCCAAGGGGAAAACCACAATAGGAGAAGAACGAGTAAACAGGTGACGTTCATCTTCCATCATCAGGCTCCGAATCCACTTTCGAGTCAGCCGAACATAGCTTATCACTAAGGGGACCATCTTCGAGGGTAAGCTACCACCCAGGCAGGGGTAGACACACCGGTAGCCTCCACAGGGTCACACTTCTACACACCGTGATAGCCACTGATCGATTCCTCTGATCGATCCTCAACCCACCCTTGTGAGCACTCAGAAGTTCCCCCCAGTGACTCTTCTGTTACTGGCCTCCTTTCATTGACTGTTTGCCTTAACTGGTGTTCCGCTGTGTGTCTCTGGGACCTTGCTAAAATAAACATGCTGTGAAGCAACTGTGAACATCAAACTGTCCATCACATAACTCCACCTCTCTCTCACCATAGCAACCAAGAAGCAGGCAGCAGTACTGTAGTCAGTTTCTCTCTCTCTCTCTTTTAAAGGCACAGTCCATGTCCATCACAAATCCTTCACCACATTCACAGCAGGTGAATGGCCTCACCCAGTGTGAACTCAATGATGCACATTTTGTTGATTTGGCTGAGAACATTTCTTCCCAAAGTCTGAGCAGGTGAATGGCCTCTCCCCTGTGAGAAATCGCTGATGTTCCTTCAGTTGAGATGACTGAATGAATCCCTTCCCACAGTCTGAGCAGGTGAATAGCCATGTCCCTGTTGGGCTGACTGGTGTGTCAGTAGGTGAAATGAGCAATTGAACCCCTTCCCACAAACTGAGCAGTTGAGTGGCTACTCCCTGGTATGAACTGACTTGTGTCTCAGTAGATGAGATGACGAAGTGAATCCCTTCCCACAGACTGAGCAGGTGAATGGCCTCTCCCCGGTGTGAACTGACTGGTGTCTCAGTAGGTGAGATGAAGAAGTGAATCCCTTCCCACAGATTGAGCAGGTGAATGGCCTCTCCCCGGTGTGAACTTGCTGATGTACCTTCAGATGAGATGACCGAGTGAATCCCTTCCCACAGTCTGAGCAGGTGAATGGCCTCTCCCCAGTGTGAACTCGTTGGTGTGCCTTCAGTTGAGATGAATCAGTGCATCCCTTCCCACAGTCTGAACAGGTGAATGGCCTCTTGCCAGTGTGAACTGACTGGTGTCTCAGTAGAACAGATGACTGTGTGAAACCCTTCCCACAGACTGAGCAGGTGAACAGCCTCTCCCTGGTGTGAATTCTCTGATGTACCTTCAGTTTACTTGACATAGTGAATCCCTTCCCACATTCTGAGCAGATGAACGGCCTCTCCCCAGTGTGAACTTGTTGGTGTCTCTGTAGGGTGGACGACTGAGTGAATCCCTTCCCACATTCTGAGCAGATGAACGGCCTCACCCCAGTGTGAACTCGCTGATGTACCTTAAGTTGCGATGACAAAGTAAATTGCTTCCCACAGTCCAAGCAGGTGAAAGGCCTCTCTCCAGTGTGAACTCGCTGGTGTTTCTGTAGGTTGGATGAGTGAGTGAATCCCTTCCCGCAGTCTGAGCAGGTGAATGGCCTTTCCTCGGTGTGAACTTGCTGATGGACCTTCAGTTGAGATGACTCAGTGAATCCCTTCCCACAGCGTGAACAGGTGAATGGCCTCTCCCCGTGTGAATTCGCTGGTGTGTCAGCAGGTGAGCGAACCGTTTGAATCCCTTCCCACAGTCTGAGCAGGTGAATGGCCTCTCCCCAGTGTGAACTTGCTGGTGTCTCTGTAGGGTGGATGACTGAGAGAATCCCTTCCCACAGTCTGAGCATGTGAATGGCCTCTCCCCAGTGTGAACTCGCTGGTGTGCCATCAGTTGAAATGACACAGTGAATCCCTTCCCACAGTCTGAGCAGGTGAATGGCCTCTCCCCAGTATGGACTGACCGGTGTGCTTGTAGGCTAGCTAACTGTGTGAATCCCTTCCCACAGTCTGAGCAGGTGAATGGCCTCTCCCCGGTGTGAATTCGCTGATGTACCTTCAGTTGAGATGACAAAGTGAATCCCTTCCCACAGTCTGAGCAGGAAAATGGCCTCTCTCCGGTGTGAACTCGCTGGTGTGCCTTCAGTTCAAATGAATCAGTGCATCCCTTCCCACAGACTGAGCAGGTGAATGGCCTCTTGCCAGTGTGAACTGACTGGTGTCTCCGTAGAGCAGATGACCGTGTGAATCCCTTCCCACAATCTGAGCAGGTGAACGGCCTCTCCCCAGTGTGAACTCTCTGATGTACCTTCAGTCTATATGACTTAGTGAATCCCTTCCCACAGTTTGAGCAGGTGAATGGCCTCTCCCAAGTATGAACTTGCTGATGTACCTTCAGTTGGGATGAGCAAGTAAATCGCTTCCCACAGTCTGAGCAGGTGAATGGCCTCTCCCCGGAGTGAACTCGCTGATGTACCTTCAGTTGAGATGACTGAGTGAATCCCTTTCCACAGTCTGAGCAGGTGAATGGCCTCTCCCCGGTGTGAACTCGCTGATGTACCTTCAGTTGAGATGGCTCAGTGAATCCCTTCCCACAGTCTGAGCAGGTGAATGGCCTCTCCCCAGTGTGAACTGACCGGTGTGTCAGCAGGTGAGCTAACCGTTTGAATCCCTTCCCACAGTCTGAGCAGGTGAATGGCCTCTCCCCAGTGTGAACTTGCTGGTGTGCCTTCAGTTGAAATGATTCAATGAATCCCTTCCCACAGTCTGAGCAGGTGAACGGCCTCTCCCCAGTGTGAACTCGCTGATGTACCTTCAGTTGAGATGACCGAGTGAATCCCTTCCCACAGTCTGAGCAGGTGAACGGCCTCTCTCCAGTGTGAACTCGCTGATGTATCTTCAGATGGGATGACCAAGTAAATTGCTTCCCACAGTCTGAGCAGGTGAATGGCCACTCTCCAGTGTGAACTGACTGGTGTCTCTGTAGGGAGGATGGCAAAGTGAATCCCTTCCCACAGAGTGAGCAGGTGTGTGGCCACTCTCCGGTGTGAACTGACTGGTGTCTCAGTAGGCGAGATGACAAAGGGAATCCCTTCCCACAGACTGAGCAGGTGAAGGGCCTCTCCCCAGTGTGAACTCTCTGATGTTCCTTCAGTTGGGATGACGAAGTGAATCTCTTCCCACAGTCTGAGCAGGTGAATGGCCTCTCCCCAGTGTGAACTCGCTGATGTACCTTCAGTTTAGATGAACAAGTGAATCCCTTCCCACAGTCCGAGCAGGTGAATGGTCGCTCCCTGGTGTGAACTCGCTGGTGAGCCATTAGGTCGGATGACCGAGTGAATCCTTCCCCACAAGTTCAGCAGATGACCAGCCTCTGCCCGGTGTGAACTGTCTGGTGTTTCCACAGGTGGGAAGGCCGACTGAATCCCTTCTCACCCACAGAACAGATGAATAGCCTTGTCCAGTGTGAATTTGCTGATTTACCTTCATGAGATGAGCTTGAATCCCCACAGTTTAAAAAGGTGAACAGCCTCTCTCTTCTGTAAACTGACAGGCACGCCAGTCGGTCAGATGATCGAGTGAATCTCTCCGCACAGTCTGAGCAGGAAGGATGATTGAGTGAATCCCTTGCTCCACTTCTTATATACGTGGACACAGACAGCAAAACTGGCGTGTTTTGTTTGAGATTCCTGTAGATAAATTCCTTGTCGTTTTTAACCTGAAAAAAAGATTTATAAAATCCATCAATGAGTGAAGGACAACATTTCAGATGAGATCACTTGAGTTGCCAAAGTGTGATCTGGCATCGCACTGTTACAGTGAAGTTCAACACAAGTTGCAGAGAGAAATCACCTTCTAACTGGGCACAGTGCTGGTATCTGGAATGACCATCAAACTCTCTGATGCTCTTCCTGTCTCTATAAGAATGGGGTATTCCCTGTTCCCACTGAGCTGCATGGGTGCCTGACCCCACAGTAACTGAAACACTCTCACACAAATAACCTTTGTTGACGTGCAGCTGGGATTTTCTTTTATCTACTGTCAATGTAAAGTGCCACAGTTTTATAGCCATGTAAACATTTCCTGCCCAGATGAATAGTTGGTCCGCACAGCTGTTAAAAGGAATCACACAAATATTAGTATTATTTCCTGTCCTTGTCACAGAGTCATAGAAAAGTACAACACAGAAACAGGCCCCGTGGCCCATCTAGTTTGTGCTGAACTATTTAAACTGTTTACTCCCGTACCCCTACCATCCAGGTACTTATACAAACTCTTAAATGTTGAAATTGTGCTCACATGCAGCAGTTGGGCTGTCTGCTCGTTCCACACCTGGATGACCATCTGTGTGAAGAAGTTTCCCCTCATGTTCCCCTTAATGTTTCACCTTTCACCCTTAATCCATGGCCTCTGGTTGTAGTCCCAACCAATCTCATTGGAAAAAGCCATCTTGCATCTACCCCATCTATAACCCTCATAATTTTGGTACACCTCCATCAAATCTCCCCTCAATCTTCTACATTCCAAAGAATAAAGCCCAGACCTGTTCAATCTCTCCTTATAACCCAAGACCTCCAGACCAGGCAAAATCCTTGTGAATTTTCTCTGAGCTCTTTCAAACTCTTTTACATCTTTCTTGTAGGTTGGTGACCAAAACTGCACACAATACTCCAAATTATGCCTCACCAATGTCTTGTACAAAGTCAACATAACATCCATCTCCTCTGCTTAGCACTTTCATTTATGAAGGCTAATATGCCAAAATCTTTTTTTCCATCCTGTTGAACTGTGACACCACTTTCAGTGAAATATAGACCTGTATTCCCAGATCCCTTTGTTCTATAATACTTCTCAGTGCCCTACCCGTCACTGTGTCAGACCTACACTGGTAGGTCCTACCAAAGCACAACACGTCATACTTGTCTGCATTAAATTCCATTTTCCATTTCTCAACCCATTTTTTCCAGCGGTCCAGATCGCACTGCAATCCATGATAGTCGTCCTCGCTGTCCACTGCACCACCAATCCTGGTGTCATCCACAAATTTGCTGATCCAATTAACGACACTATCATCCAGATTACTGATATAGATGACAAACAACAACAGATCCAACACTGATCCATCTGGCACTCCACTAGTCACGGGTTTTCAGTCAGAAAGGCAACTATCTGCTACAACACTCTGGTGATGAAGTTTTAAGGGTATTGGGGGATGTAAGAAATGATTCTTGGACTCTTGTAAATAATGGGTTGAAACTAAGTCCAAACTTATGTGTGCTCTGTTCCAGATAGTGTGCAAATTTCTGTTCTGTCCTTCACTGAGGAATCTGCTTGCAGCTTGTTCAGATTAACGACTCACAGATGTCTCTTGGGAACGTTATGTAGAGTTGAGTTCTCATGAGACACGAATTGAACGAAGTGTCTAACGAAAGAGAATAACTGATAAGGATTGGACAGAACATTCATTTGTAATTAAAACCATGATCTAGTGGACTCTCTTATCTAAGAAATTAAGTTTTGCTCCAACAGCCTTGGTGGGACCAGTTGAACTAAAGTGCTCTTTATTTTGTTGGTTCTATAACTGTAACGTTTCTGCATGTTAGACTGAGATTCATCATGAGCAGCCAGAGGGAGAGGAATTCTGTCTCTCTCATGCTTGGCTCCGAGCTTCTCGCCGGCTGAGTTCGAACAAATAAACTGGTGAAAAGGATAAAGTACAGAACTGTTTGTAGTGTGGTTATTCATCCGGCGAATTTAAGTTTACACCATAAAAAGTATCCCATCCGGATACTTCACACCTTTGCACAGCTACTGTCTTCTTTTGACTTAAAGAAATAGAAGAGAACTGTGGACACATCATGGAAACAAGCCTCCCCTCCATGGACTCTCTCTATACTTCCTGCAGCCTCAGTAAATCAGCCAACATAATTAAAGATTCCCAGAACTCCAGACCAGACATTCTCGATTCTCAACCACCCATCGGGTCGAAGGTAAATGAAAACAAAAGAATAAAAACATACCACCAGACCTAGGGACATTTTGCATTCTGCTGTTATAAGCAAACTGAATATTCCTCAGCATTAGAAGATGGACTCTTCACTTCATAATGTAACTCAATGTGACTTTGCAACATATGTCTACCTGCAGTGGATATTCTCTGTAACCAGAATGCTTTGTTACACTCTGTTAATGTTTTACCATTATCTACTGTTGTAATGTGTTGATCTGAGAGGATGGTATGCAAGACAAGATTTTCACTGAACCTCGGTACATGACGGTAATAAATGATTCCCTACTTTAATTGTGTGGAAATATTAGACAGACTGAGCTTCTCCTCTGGAACTTCCAGAGGGAGATTTCACTGAAATGTACATATGCTTGAGAAGCCCAGAAAAGCAGAAAAGGCTTCCTTCCTGCATTAATTGGGTTATATACCGTGAAACATTGGCTGCCCTTCGGCAAGTTGTAACAGTGGAATGAAGTCAATGAAAAAAATCCCCACCCACAATGATAGGACGTGACAGATCTGGATCTCTCTCTCTTGTCTGAATGGAAGAAAGATTAAACAGCACAAACACGAGAAACAAACCCACAGACATAAGGCAGTGGTCCTCAACCACCGGGGCGCAGTCCACTGGAGATGAGAGAGAGTGACGGTGAAGGACACAGAGAGACAGGAAACAATATAATTTGGTGATATGAGTCAGCTGCACCTTTCCTCATTCCCTGTCACACAATGTTGAACTTGAACATGCCCCCTACACCCTACCCGTCGGCCAATATTAAAAACCGGTCCACAGTGCAAAAAAGTTTGGGGAACCCTGACGTAAGGAACCGCACACACGACGCCAGACCCTGGCGTAGCAAACCCATGCATGACATCAGGCTTGTGACGGAGGGAGGGAAGGAGAGGGGTAAGACTTTTTGTTCCATGGCTCTCTTCCAGTGAAGGTGGGACCTGTACAGAAAGGACCACAGCAAAAGAGAAGGTTCCCAGGAAACTGAAGATCTGAAGGCAGATAAGTCACCTGGACCTGATGGGTTATGCCCACAGTTCTGAAAGAGATGGCCAGAGAGATTGTGGAGGCATTAATAATGATCCTTCAAGAATCACTTAATTCAGGAATGGTTCTGGAAGTCACTCCTCTCTTCAAGAAGGGAGAGAGGCAGAAGAAAGGAAACTATAGGCCACTCAGTCTGACAGTGGTTGGGAAGATGTTGGAGTCGATTGTTAAGGATGTGAGTTCGAGGTACTTGGAGGCACAAGATAAAATAGGCCGGAGTCAGCATTGTTTCCTCAAGGGAAAATCTTGTCTGATAAATTTGTTGGAATGCTTTGAAGAAATAATAAGCAGGGTAGACAAAGGAGAATTGGTTGATGTTGTGTGCTTGGATTTTCAGGCCTTTGACAAGGTGCCACACATGAGGTTCCTTAACGAGCTCTGAGCCTGTGTTATTACAGGAAAAAGGTAGTGGCTGATCGGCAGGAGGAAATGAGTGGGAATACAGACAGCCTTTTCTGCCTGGCTATCAGTTTCTAGTGGAGTTCCACAGGGGTCTATGTTGGGAACGATTCTTTTCATGTTATATGCCAATGATTTGGATGATGGAACTGATGGCTTTGTTGCAATGTTTGCAGGGGATGTAAAGATAGGTGGAGGGGCAGGTCATTTTGGGGAAGCAGAGAGGCTACAGAAAGATCAGGAAAATGGGCAAGGAAATGGCAGATAGAATACTGTGTTGGGAGGTGAATGACAATAAACTTCACCAGAAGAAATGAAAGGGTTGACTATTCTCTAAATGGAGAGAATGTACAGAAAAAAAATCTGAGGTGCAAATGGACTTGGGAGTCCTTGTGCAGGATTCCCTAAAGGTTATTTTGTGGGTTGAGTCTGTGGTGAGGAAGGCAAACATGATGTTCACATTCAGTTCAGGAAGACTAAAATACAAAAGTTAGGATGTAATGTTGAAACTTTATAAAGCTCTTGGATTATTCTCAGCAGTTTTGGGCCCCTTGGGCTCCATTGGAGAGAGTTCCAAGGACGTTTATGAAAATGAGTACAGAATTGAATGGCCTGTCACATGAAGAGCATTTGATGGCTCTGGACCTGTATTCAGAGGAATGAAGGATGATTTCATTGAATCCTATCAAACGGTAAATGGCCTTGATCGACTGGATGTGGAGAGGATGTTTCCTGTATTGGGAGAGTCCAGGACCAGAGGATGTAGTCTCAGAATAAAGGGGGCAGTGGGACGTCCTTTTAGAAAGGTGAATGAGGGGGAATTTCTTTAGCCAGAGAGTGGTGAATCTGTGGAATCCTTTGCCACGGGCGGCTGTGAAGGCCAAGTATTTATGGATATCAAAGGCAGAGGTTGCTAGATTCTTGATTGATGACAGTTTATGGGCAAAAGGAGGGAGACTGGGACTGTGGACAATTGGAGCAGGCATGATTAAATGGCAGAGCAGGTGTGATGGGCCAAATGGCCTAATTTTGCTCCTACAGTATATTTTATGGTTTTATGTGGGGGCACCAGAATGACATCACATGTGGGTGAGAGTTTGTATTCAAAGGCTGCTTAATGGACATTCTTAATGATTATCAGGGTGTGAACGAAGGAAACTTAACAGGTTTCATCAATGAATCCAACCTTGTGTGATTTAAAGTCCCCTGCAAGATACCCTGCTCTGTCATGTTGTCCGTAGAGCAGGGTATCTCTGAAGCAGGTGGGGGGGGGGGGAGGTGGGTTTACGGGACTGGACAGTGGTTGAACAAAATGGGCAGGGATAAGTAGATGGAACCAGGTGGGAGATGGGATCAAGGACAATCTCTGATCGTCCTCCAGCAATACACAGATACTGAATTAATAGTATATACTACTGTATAAAAATTCTAAAATGACAAAGTTAGAACAAACAAGAACTTTGCCATATACTTCGGTCCTCACACAATTTTTATCAACACACCATAGAATGTTTCCCATCTGGACACTTCTCACTTTTGTATGGCATCTACTCTGCCCGTGACTGCAGAGACCTTTGGATCACAGAAACCATTCTCCCTTCTAGACTTCCCAGTCCCCCGGTAAAGCAGGCAGTGAACTCAAAGATCCCCACAAGCTGGGACATTCTCCTTCCTCACCCAGCTCAATCTGGGAAAAGACATAACAGCCAGAAAGCTCAGGACATATGCGACGAGCTTTAGGAAGTGAGGCGAGTTGGGGGAAGTTAATGGGACTCAGTGGCCAAAATCAGATTTCCCCAACACAATATGGAGGAAGCATCACTACCCATCCGGGGACTGCATAAACATACCACCTGATTTGCGTCACAAAGCAGAGGGCGGGGCAGATCTGCGCAAACAGCCTCATGTGATCTGTTGGCGGGACTTCCATTTCAATTTTGCGGAAATAGACAGCCTGGGCTCCTGGTTTGGATCGTTCAATGCAGATTAAGTGAAGTCTACACATTTTTGACAAGCCCAGATAACTGGAAAATCAATGAGGAGCTGGCCCTCAGTTCGGGGCTCACGGCCAACATCGGATCTTCCCGCTCGGGATCGGTCTCAATACTCACCGATGGGAAAGTGATATCTTCGGCCCGCAGACAGTGATCGCGACCCCTCGCTCCCAACCCAAGAGGCGAGGATCCCTTCCCGAGCCCGCAGATGATCGGCTTCTGCGCTGAGCGGAAAGAAAAACACTGAGCATGCGCAAAGTGAATGTTTCGTCATCCGGAGGGCGGGGCCTCGGAAACGCGCAGATGCTGCCCATCTACAGTTAAATGAGAGGGGCAAACGGGATCACGTGACCGGTAGATGCTCCCACCGCGGGCAGAGCAAGTTTGTCCAAACTTTTGCTTTAACTCATGCCCTCTAATCCAGGCAATATCCTGGTAAACCTCTTCAGCACCCTCTCCAATGCCACGACATCCTTCCTAGAATGGGGCGACCAGAACTGTATGAAACACTCCCGATGTGTTCTAACTAGTTTTACAAAGCTGCAACACAACTTCCCGACTTTTGAACTCATTGCTTCAACTAATAAAGACAACCATAAACATTTGCCCTCTTAACCACCCGATCAATCTGTGCAGTCTCTTTCAGGGAGCGATGAACTAGGAGTCTAAGATCCCTCTGATCATCAACACTGTTCAGCGTTTTGCATTTAACAGTATACTGTCTCATACATTCGACCTACAGAGCTGTCAAGATGATCATCACTAATCAAATCTCACTGAGTTTTCTCAGGACCCATTGAATTTATTGCCAAGTGCACAAGTACGGGAAGGTACAGGTACAGAGAAACACTGACTTGTGGCAGCATCACAGGCAAGTACATTCAGATAACACACGGAACACAAATTATATGATTCTCTGTCAGCAACAATCTATAAATATGTTTTATGTCATTAACAATATACAAAATACATTGTGTCCTGATCAATATTAAAATGTGCATTTTGTGTCAATAACTGACTTGGAAATGTTGAATTTGGTCCCTGTCTCCATTCCCCATGTAGTCCACAACCAGCTCCTTTGTTTTTTGTCACCATGAGGGAGAGGTTGTTTTCTTGACACCACTGTGTCGGGGTGATGACTTCTCGTTATTATTTGAGATTGGGCCAATCAATGTAGTGTCGTCAGCGAATTTGATTAGCAGATTGGAGCTGTGGGTGGCGACACAAGTCATGGGAATACAGAGAGTAAAGGAGGGGGCCAGGGAGACAACCCTGTGGGGTATGTGTGCTGAGGGTCAGAGAGACAGAGGTGAGGGAGCCCACTCTTACCACCTGCCGGCGATCTGACAGTAAGTCCAGGATCCAGCTACACAAGGCAGGGTGAAGGCCGAGGTCTCTGAGCTTCTTGTCGATACTTCACGCCTTCGTATGGCTACTGCTCTGCCCATGACTGCAAGGAACTGCAGAGAACCTTGGAGAGCAGAGAACATCAGAGAAACAAGCCTCCCCTCCATGGACTCTTCCTACAGTCCCCGTGCGTCGGAAAAGCAGGCCGTGTACTCAAAGATCCTCACAACCTGGACATTCTTGCTGCAAACCCGCTCCCCCATCGGGGAAGAGATACGAAACCCTTAAAGCGCGTACCAGCAGACTCAAGGACGGCTTCCTGTCTGCGGCTATAACAAATGAATGGTCTCCAGTCCAATAAAATGGACTCGACCTCACAATGTAACTCACCGTGACCCTGCACCATATGTCTATCTGCACTGCACTTTCTCTGCAGCCATAATGCTTTGTTACAGTTATTGTTTTGTCGTATATCAGCTCAATGTACAGTCGTAATGCAGAAAGAAACAAACTTGCAGCTCACATCTCCTCTCATCTTAAATGTGTTAGACATTTCAACCCCCAGGAAAAATATATCGTCTGTCCACTCTATCTCTACCTCTCGTAATCTTATAAACGTCTATCCAGTCTCACCCCAGCCTGTGCCGCTCGGGAGAAAACAACCCAAGTTTGTAAACCTCTCGTTACAGCTCATGCCCTCTAATCCAGGCAGTATCCTGGTAAACCTCTTCTGCGCCCTCTACAAATTCACATACGAGTTATCAGCGAAAGTGACGTGTCACAGGAGTATCGTTTGCCAGGTGTTACCACACAACATTTTTTTTTTATTTCAAAATATACTTTATTCAAAAATAAATATATACAATAAACCATTCAATAACTTTTCATCCTTTACATACGTTTGCATTATACACAGTACATATCCGTATTTATACCACATCATTTCATTGTTGAGGGGTATACTCCCCGCCCTCCGACCCCTCCCACTCCCACGGGTGGAGAAACCTATACTGTGGTCCTTCCCCACCGGGCCCTTGCGGTGGCTGCACCAAGTTTCAGTGCGTCCCTCAGCACGTACTCCTGCAGTCGAGAATGTGCCAGTCGGCAGCATTCTCCCACGGACATCTCCATGTGCTGGTAGATCATCAAGTTACGGGCCGACCAAATAGCATCTTTCACCGAGTTGATGATCTGCCAGCAGCACCGGACGTTGGTCTCCGTGTGTGTCCCCGGGAACAGCCCGTAGATCAGCGAGTCCTCTGTTACGCAGCTGCTGGGGATAAACCGTGACACTAGCCCATCCATCCTCCTCCACACCCTCTTTGCGAACTGGCAGTGTGCAAAGAGGTGGGTCACAGACTCCTCCTCACTGCAGTCCTCCCGTGGGCAATGGGGTGCGGAGACGACGTTCCGGGCGTACAGGAGGGCTCTGACTGGGAGGGCCCCTCTCACCGCCAGCCAGGCGAGGTCTTGGTGCCTGTTGGTTAGATCTGGCGATGAGGCATTTTGCCAGATGAACTGGACAGTCTGCTCCGGGAACCACCCCACTGTGTCCATCACGTCCTTCTCCTGCAGTGCCTGCAGGACACTACGTGCCGACCACTGCCTGATGGCCCTGTGGTCAAAGGCGTTCTCCTGGAAGAACTTTGCTACGTAGGACAGGTATGCCGGCAACGACCAGCTGACTGGGGCGTTGCGCGGGAGTGGGGCCAGACCCATCCTTCGTAGCCAGGGCGACAAGTAGAACCTGGGCACGTAGCGGTACTTGGTGCCCACATACCTGGGCTCTACACACAACCTGATGCAGCCACATACGAAGCTGGCCATCAGGGTGAGGGCGACATTGGGGACGTTCTTGCCCCCGTTGTCCAGGGACTTGTGCATGGCGGTCCGTCCCACCCGCTCCATCTTGGATCCCCAGACGAATCTGAAGACAGCCCGGGTGATTTCCGAGCTGTAGGAGCGGGGGACGGGCCAGACCTGCGCCAAGTACAGCAGCCCTGAGAGCACCTCACACCTGATGACCAGGTTCTTGCCCGTTATCGACAGGGAGCGCCCTCCCCACAGTCCCAGTTTCTGTTTCACCTTGGCAGTCCGCTCCTGCCAGTTCTTGTTGCACGCCTCCGCCCCTCCGAACCATATCCCCAACACCTTCACGTGGTCAGACCTGATGTTGAAGGGGACGCTGGATCGGTCGGGCCAGTTGCCGAAGAGCATGGCTTCGCTCTTCGTGCGGTTGACCCTGGCCCCCGACGCTAGCTCGAACTGTTCGCAGGTGCCCATCAACCTGCGAACTGACCTCGGATCAGAGCAGAAGACGGTGACGTCGTCCATGTACAGGGAGGTTTTCACTTGGGTCCCTCCACTGCCTGGCAGCGTCACCCCTCTTATGCCCTCATCCCTCCTAATGGCTTCCGCAAAGGGTTCTATGCAGCAGACAAACAAGACAGGGGAGAGGGGACAGCCCTGCCTGACTCCAGACCTGATGGGGAAGCTGTCTGTTTCCCTCCCGTTGACCTGGACTGCACTACGGATGTCTGTGTAGAGCAGTCTGATCCACACAACATACCCAGGCAAGGGTTAACACAAGCGGTCCCCCAAGATATTCCAAAATTCACTCCTATGGATATTATGAAGTGACAACCACACACATTAGTTGTGGTTCCGTGTACCGATGATCAACTCACTCTTCTGGGCATAGGAGAGTTCCAAACCTCAGCTGCGACAAACTGAACCTATAAGCTTTTCCAATCCCCCTCTCTCTCTCTTTAGACTGGCCGACTGCCTGTCTGCAGATCGCTCTCTCTCTCTTATGGTTAAATCCACAGTCAGCGCCGTCAGCCTGTGACTGACGTCATAGTCCCACCTCCTCACTCCGGCGCTCTTAAAGACACAGTCACAGTCCGACCGCAGGCTCGCAACAGCCGCAACACAACTTCCCGACTTTTCAACTCAGTGCTTCAACTAATAAACACAACCACGCCATTTGCCTTCTTAACCACCCGATCAATCTGTGCAGTCTCTTTCAGGGAGCGATGAACTTGGAGTCTAAGATCCCTCTGATCATCAACACTGTTCAGGGTTTTGCATTCAACAGTGTACTGTCTCTCTACATTCGACCGACCGAGCTGCCAAGATGATCATCACTAATCAAATCTCACTGAGATTTCTCAGGTCCTGTTGAATTTATTGCCAAGTGCACAAGTACGGGAAGGTACAGGTACAGAGAAACACTGACTTGTGGCAGCATCACAGGCAAGTACATTCAGATAACACACGGAACACAAATTATACGATTCTCTGTCAGTAACAATCTATAAATATGTTTTATGTCATTAACAATACATAAAATACATTGTGTCCCGATCAATATTAAAATGTGCATTTTGTGTCAATAACAGACTTGGAAATGATGAATTTGGTCCCTGTCTCCATTCCTCCTGTAGTCCACAACCAGCTCCTCTGTTTTTGTCACCATGAGGGAGAGGTTGTTTTCTTGACACCACTGTGTCGGGGTGATGACTTCTTCTCTGTAGGCTGCCTCGTTATTATTTGAGTTTAGGCCAGTCAGTGTAGTGTCATCAACAAATTTAATCATCAGATTGGAGCTGTGGGTGGCGACACAAGTCATGGGAATACAGAGAGTAAAGGAGGGGGCCAAGGAGACAACCCTGCTCGTATGAGTGCTGAGGGTCAGAGAGACAGAGGTAAGGGAACCCACTCTTACCAACTGCCGGCGATCTGACAGGATGCCCAGGATCCAGCTACACGAGGCAGGGTGAAGGCCGAGGTCTCTGATCTTCTTGTCGATACTTCACGCCTTCGTATGGCTACTGCTCTGCCCATGACTGCAAGGAACTGCAGAGAACTTTGGAGAGCAGAGAACATCAGAGAAACGAGCCTCCCCTCCATGGACTCTTCCTACACTTCCCCTGCGTCGGAAAAGCAGGCCGTGTACTCAAAGATCCTCACAACCCGGACATTCTTGCTGCAAACCCGCTCCCCCATCGGGGAAGAGATACAAAAGCCTTAAAGCCCGTACCACCAGGCTTAAGGACGGCTTCCTGTCTGCGGTTATAAGCCAAATGAATGGTTTCCAGTCCGATAAAATGGACTCGACCTCACAATGTAACTCGATGTGGCCCTGCACCATATGTCTATCTGCACTGCACTTTCTCTGCAGCCATAATGCTTTGTTACAGTTATTGTTTTGTCGTATATCAGCTCAATAACTGTTGTAATGTATTGATCTGTGTGGATAGTACGTCAGGCAAGATTTTCACTGTAGCTCAGTACGTGATACAAATAAACAAATTCCCATTTTAATTGTGTGGAAATATTAGACAGACTGAGCTTCTGCTTTGGAACCTCGGAAGGAAACTTAACTGAACTGTTATCATTTCTGAGGAATGCAGATAAATAGAAAAGGCTTCAATCTCGCTTTACGATCTGCGGTAACTGGGATCAGGTGACCGGTGGTGGGTCTCCCATATCAATATCAGAATCAGGTTTAATAGCACCGGCAAATGTCATGACATTCGTTGTCTCTGCGGCAGCAGTAGAACCTAATTCAGAACAATAGATTTTAACAACTATGTATTACAATAATATACATATTAAATAGTTAAATTATATTAGCAGTGCAAAACTAAAAATAAAAAAATGTAATAAACTCTTAGTTGTGTGGAAATTCTGGAGCAAAGCTTAACTAAACTGTACACATTCACGAGAAGCTCAGAAAAATAGAAAAAGCTAAATTCTCACATGAATGGCTCTGTGTTAAATGTTTGACCATTACGATGACTGAAGGCACCTGCAGGTTCATGAGGGACGGTTACTGTCAGATTCTGCAGTTCTTGCGGCTGCTCATCGCACCCAGGACTGAACCCTGGTCACTGAGCATTGGAGGAGTCCGTTCTGCTGATGTTAGCCTTAAACTAGACTGGTGTTTAATATTGTGGATCTGTGAAAGATAAATCAGTTCTGTATCAAATCCCGTGTCTCAGGTACTTACTGTATCTACCACACTCACAATGTACACTAGAGAGGCCAATCGGCCCATCTTGTCCCTGCCCATGTCCCTATCCCATATCAGTATATCAAACTGTATCCCTGCCGTTCCCCTCTCACTCTCCGTGTGATTACAGGTTGCAACTGGTCACCACTCCGTGGGATAGGAGATTTCCCTTGAATTTCATAGAATCATAGAAATCTTCAGCTCATTACAGGCCCTTCGACCCACAATGTTGTTCCGACCATGTAACTTACTCTAGAAACTGCCTAGAATTACCCTACCGCATCGCCCTCTATTTTCCTAATCTCCATGTACCTATCTGAGAGTCTCTTAAAAGACCCTGTTGTATCCACCTCTACCAGCGTCGCAGGCAGTGCATTTCACACACACACCACACTTTGTTTAAAAAACTTAGCTCTGACATCTCCTCTGTACCGACTTCCAAGCACCTTAAACCTATGCCCCCTCGTGTTAGCCGTTTCAGCCCTGGGAAAAAGCCTCTGACTATCCACACGACCAATGCCTCTCATCATCCTATACACCTGCATGAATTTCCTGCATGCTTCTCTCCAGACTGAATAACACAATGAGCTCACTGTGGTTTCAATGTTCTTCAGAGCTCTGGTCTAAGGTGGTTAAGCTCCTTCTTATAACCATATAACAATTATAGCATGGAAACAGGCCATCTCAGCCCTTCTAGTCCGTGCCGAACTCTTACCCTATCCTAGTCCCACCGACCTGCACTCAGCCCATAACCCTCCATTCCTTTCCTGTCCATATAGCTGTCCAATTTAACTTTAAACGACAACATAGAACCTGCCTCAACCACTTCTGCTGGAAGCTCGTTCCACACAGCCACCACTCTCAGAGTAAAGAAGTTCCCCTTCATGTTACCCCTAAACTTTTGTCCGCCAATTCTCAACCCATGCCTTCTTGTTTGAATCTTCCCCACTCTCAATGGAAAAAGTCTAACCACGTCAACTCTATCAATCCCCCTCATAATTTTAAACACCTCTATTAAATCCCCTCTCAACCTTCTACGCTCCAAAGAATAAAAACCTAACTTGTTCAACCTTTCTCTGTAACTTAGGAGATGAAACCCAGGCAACATTTTAGTAAACCTTCTCTGTACTCTCTTAACTTTATTGACATCTTTCCTATAATTCGGTGACCAGAACTGTACACAATACTCCAGATTTGGCCTTACCAATGCCTCATACAAATTCAACATTACATCCCAACTCCTATACTCAATGCTCTGATTAATAAAGTCCAGCAAACCAAAAGCTTTCTTCACCACCCTATCCCTTTCTTCCCTGATCTTTTTCAACGTTTTGTGTCATTTTCACTCATTTCAAAGGACTGTGCCTCAGACAGCTGGGTTGTTGCAATGCGCTTCTAAAGTCTGACAGCAGACTAGCAAATGAGCCTTCGATGGTGTAGAGTCAGAAACCAAAGAGTTACCAGCCTGAATCAGGGCTTTGGGGCTCCAGAAAGAGATGGGACCTAAAATTTACGAAGAGGAGGAAGAGGAATCAGACCAGCAGGGGGTGGCTACAAATGAAAGATCAGAAACATTTTGAAACTGTTTAATTGAAAAAAAAGGTGGTTAATTTCTACAAAATACTGGAGGAAATCAACAGATCAGGCCGCAAATGTGGAGAGGAATAAATAGACAACGATTAGGCCAAGCCCCTTCAGCATGCCTAGACTGTGTACCCCTCTGCTTAGCTGCTGCCTGAACTGCAGAGTTCCTCCAGCATTTTGTGTGTATGTGTCTGCATTTCCAGCAACAGCAGAATCTCTTGTGTTTTATATCTGCATTTGGAAGAAGGTTCTACTTTGGCATCAGACACGCGGAATGTTTGCTGATATGAAGTGTATTGTTTATGGGAGCTGCCTTCTGCGTTAAAAGAGCTACTGAGTTTTCTACAGAAGAAAAACTTAAGTATGGACAATCGGTGTTTACAGAAACTTTTAATGGCACCGTGATTACCCAGAAAGCTCGCTGAAGCGCAGATCGAATGCGCAGGCGTCAGGGCTGTGGATGTTCCCGAATATCGCGCATGCGCGCAGTAAACAAAAGGAGTCGGGGTGATCGGCACAGGTAAGAGTGTATCTCCGGGGAGAAAATTCAAAACCGACTGAGGGGCAATTGCTGTGAACCCAGCCACCGTGACCCAATCCCGGGACAGTCCTGATCTCTTCCCTTTCTCTCAGCCCCACCATCCGTACACGGGCCCCGGGGAGCTTCCGGCTGATGAGGGAATGGGAACCGATGGATCTCTCAGACAGAGCTGAGCTCCAGCTGTCTAAATGCAAGGATTGGGAACTCGGAGAAAGGGAACAAAATCTTTCACATCAGCTGTTGAGAAAATCACCTTTGTTCTACCTCCGATCACAAACAAGAGAAGGTCTGCAGATGTTGAAAATCCAAGCAACACACACAAATTGCTGGAGGAACTCAGCATTAGTACGCTTTTCCATAGATGCTGCCTGGCCTGCTGAGCTCCTGAAGCATTTTGTGTGTGTTGCTTGTTCCACCTCCTCTTGTTCTGGACTTTTCTAGTCGTGAGAACATGTTTTCACCCATTCACTCTGGGTGTACAAGTAGTTTTCACATCACAAATGTGTGAGACTCCAATGAGACAGAGTAGTTCATATTGATTGGCATTGCCATCACTGAGTTCACCACCGTTAGTCTCCTGGGGGAGGGTTCAGGGGAAATATTTATGTACAATATAGAAACTGGTGTTACCTTTGTGTATTGTGGTGATGCAAAAGTTGCTGGAAAATTTGCAAGTGGGAGGAAGTGGAGTGATATTTGGAAATCTGACTTTTCAAAGTGTAATTTAGCAAGCAAACCACATAGGGACATTGTTCAAAAGCTCTGGTGAGAAAATCCTTCATTACCCGTTACAAGCCTGCTACATAGGATGTGTGAGAGTGCAGATGAACTCGATCAAGCCCAGAGGGGATCAAAGTTCTTATTCGACAGTGATTTGCTAGCTGTGAAAATGAATACCTCTCTATTTAAAATTCACTGTGCACATGTTGTCACTGGGTGAAAAATGCACAGTACAAGATTGATGTGCACACTGGTCTTAACAAATTAAGGGGGACATTGGTGGGAAGGTGGGGAGACCTCCAGTGTCGCTGATGCCCTCACCTACAAGATGTGCATCCAGCTGCAGCTTGTAACCCCGCACTTTAAGGAGCTGAAGCTGGAAATGGATGAGTTCCAGATCATCCAGGAGTTGAGGGGGGGGGGGGGGAATAGGTATGACATGAAGAGAGGTGAGTTACACCCAAGGTGCAGGACACAGGAAACTGAGTGAGAGTCATTAAGGGGAATGAGGTTAAATAGCCATCGCAGAGTACTCTTGGTGCTATCCCCCACAACGACAGGTGGACCACTTTAGAAAGTGTTGCAGGGAATTAGTTAGGGCAACAGAACTAGAAGGGGACTAATATCCTAGGGATGAGGCTGGCTATTGCTAGTGGGCGGGGGGGGGGGAAGAGGTTAAACTAAAGTTTCAGTGGGGATGGGAGCAAGAATGACAGAACAGATAGTGGAGAGGGTGAGTTGAATTCAATTGACTTTATTACTTGTATCCTTCATATACACGAGGAGCAAAAATCTTTATGTTACGTATCCATCTAAATGTGCAATGTGCAATTTATAGTAATTTATGATAAATCGTATATACAACAGGACAGTCAATATAACACAGAAATACAATCGTTTCAGCATTGAATTAGTCAGCCTGATGTACTGGTGGAGGACGCTATCCCAGAGAGGTTGTTTTATTGACACCACACAGATGTTGTTCAGACCTCAGACAAAGTCAGCAATCAAATGGTGTGACGACTGTCCTGAACTGTGTATATCACAATGCAGGAAGCATCATAGGAAAGCCAAATAAGCTCAGGACAGGGAATTATGAAATTGTATCCATTACTGGGACTTGGTTGTACCCAACAGTCTGAGGGATTAAGAGGAACAAATTTGTAGAGGGATTGCAGACTAGGCCAAGAAACAAGGGTTGATTTAGGAAGTGATTTCAACTTTCCATATATTGACTGGGACCCCCAGACTGTAAAAGGACTAGATGGGGTAGAGTTTGTCAAATATGCCCTTAATCAGTACATAGAATTCCTGACGTAGAAGTGTGCAATAACCTATCAGGAAATGATCCAGGGCTAGTGACAGAAATTGGTGTATGGGAACACTTTGTGTCTAATGATCATAATGTCATGAGGTTCCAAGTAAATATGGAAAAAGAAAGGTCTGGACAACGGGTTGAGATTCTAAGTTGGAGAAAGGTCAATTTTGGTGGTATCAGAAAGGATCTGACAAGTGTGGTTTGGGACAGGCTGTTTTCTGCCAAAGGAGTACTTGGTAAGTGGGTGGCCTTCAGAAATGAAATTTTGAGGGTGTCCAGTTTGTATGAGCCTGCCAAAATAAAAGGTAAAAGGTAACTGGTGCAGGGAACCTGGGTTTTCAGGAGATATTGAGGCCCCAGATATTTTGTTCCTCTAATGGGTGCTACCAAGACTCATTAATGACTACAATATCATGAGTCCATGCACTGAGCTCATCTGACTTTTTTTTAGTTGTCTTCTGTTGGTTTCTAAAAGCGTCCCAATAGGTTTTGGTCATTATTTACCCTCTCTTTGGCTTTCATATTGGCTTTGAATTCTCATTTCAGCCACGGTTGTGTCCTGCCTTTCCACTGCTTCCACTTCTTTGTATCGATGTGTCTATCACTCAGCTCCCGAATTGGTCCCACAAACTCCAGCCATTGCTGCTCCATTGTCACTCCCACCTTTTCCCTTCCAAACAAGTCTGGCCAGCTTCTCTGTCATAGAAACATGGAGAAGTTCAGTACAGAAACAGGCTATTTGACCCATCTAGTCAATGCTGAAAAAACATTTAAGCTGTCTAATGCAACTACCTGCACCGGGACCATCGCCCTCCATACCCCTACCATCCAGGTACCTATCCAAACTTCTTTTAAATGGTGACACTGAGCTCATATTCACCACTTGTGCTGGCATCTCATTCCACATTCTCATGACCATTTCAGTAAAGAGCTTTTCCACATGTTCCTGTTAAATTTTCACCTCTCCCACATACCCATGACCTCCGGTTGTCATCCCACCCAACCTCAGTGGAAAAAGCTGCTTGCATTTACCCTATCTATACCCTCAAAATTTTGTATACTAACAAATCTTCAATGTATAATTTCCTTGTTTATGTTTAGAGCCTTTTTTAGATGGATAAGATGATGAGGGGCATTTATCGTGCAGACAGCCAGAGGTTTTTTCCCAGGGCGGAAATGGCTAGCATGAGGGGCATAGTTTTAAGGTGCTTGGAAACAGATACCGAGGGGGATGTCAAGAGAAAGTTTTTTTACACAGAGAGTGGTGGTGCGTGGAATGCACTGCCAGCTATTTGTGTGAGAGTGTTTCAGTTACTGTGGGGCCAGGAACCCATGCAGCTCAGTGGGAACAAGGAATAATACCAATGGAGAGAGTCAAACTCAGCCAGGTCATAGATTGGAGACAGTAGAAATGCCCCATTCTTTTAGAGACAGGAAAAGCATCAGAGAATTTGATGGTCATTCCAGATACCAGCGCTGTGCCCAGTTAGAAGGTGATTTCTCTCCCCAGCTTGGGTTGAACCTCTCTGTAACAGTGTGTTGTCAGATCATTCCTGGTCAACTCAAGTGATCTCATCTGAAATACTGTCCTTCACCCATTGATGGATTTTGTAAATCTTTTTACAGGTTAAAAATGACAAGGAATTTGTCTACGGGAATCTCGAACACAACACGCTAGTTTTGCTGTCTCTGTCCAAATAATTAAGAAGTGGAACAAGGGATTCACTCGATCATCCTTCCTGCTCAGACTGTGGGGAGGGATTCACTCGATCATCTGAACGACTGGCATGCCTGTCATTTTACACGGGGGGGGGGGGGACCCATTCATCTGATTAGACAGTGGGAATGGATTCAGTCGGTCATTTCAACTGAAGGTGCATCAGCAAGTTCACACTGGGACAAGGCCATTCACCTGTTCTGTGTGTGAGAAGGGATTCAGTCGGTCTTCCCACCTATGGACACACCAGTCAGTTCACACTGGGCAGAGTCTGGTCATCTGCTGAATTTGTGGGGAAGGATTCATTCAGTCATCTGACCTAATGGCTCACCAGCGAGTTCACACTGGAGAGAGGCCGTTCACCTGCTCAGACTGTGGGAAGGGATTCACTTGGTCATCCCAACTGAAGGTACATCAGCGAATTCACACTGGAGAGAGGCCATTCACCTGCTCAGACTGTGGGAAGGGATTCACTCAGTCATCCACCCTAATGGCTCACCAGCGAGTTCACACTGGAGAGAGGCCATTCACCTGCTCAGTCTGTGGGAAGGGATTCACTGAATCATCCTCCTTAAAGAGACACCAGTCAATTCACACAGGGGAGCGGCCGTTCACCTGCTTAATCTGTGGGAAGGGTTTCACTGAATCATCCTCCCTATTGGGACACCAGTCAGATCACACCGGGGAGTGGCCATTCACCTGCTCAGACTGTGGGAAGGGATTCACCTTCTCATCTCAACTGAAGGTACATCAGCGAGTTCACACTGGAGAGAGGTCATTCACCTGCTTAGTCTGTGGGAAAGGATTCACTTGCTCATCTAAACTGAAAGAACATCAGCGAGTTCACACTGGAGAGAGGCCGTTCACCTGCTCAGACTGTGGGAAGGGATTCACTCAGTCATCCCACCTACAAGCACATCAGTCAGTTCACACTGAAAAGAGGGATTTCACCTGCTCAGAATGTGGGAAAGGGTTCCCTTGCTCATATAAACTGAAGGTACATCAGCGAGTTCACACTGCAGAGAGGGATTTCAACTGCTCAGAATGTGGGAAGGGATTCACTTGCTCATATAAACTGAAGGTACATCAGCGAGTTCACACTGCAGAGAGGCCATTCACTTGCAAAGACTGTGGGAAGGGATTCACTTGGTCATCTAATCTGAAGGACCATCAGCGAGTTCACACTGGAGAGCGGCCGTTCACCTGCTCAGACTGTGGGAAGGGATTCACTTGCTCATCTAAACTGAAGGAACATCAGCGAGTTCACACTGGAGAGAGGCCATTCACCTGCTCAGACTGCGGGAAGGGATTCACTCAGTCATCCACCCTAAAGGCTCACCAGCGACTTCACACTGGGGAGAGGCCATTCACCTGCTCATTCTGTGGGAAGGGATTCACTTGCTCATCTAAACTGAAGGTACATCAGCGAGTTCACACCGGAGAGAGGCTGTTCACCTGCTCAGACTGTGGGAAGGGATTCACCTTGTCATCTCAGCGACTCAGACACCAGTCACTTCACACCGGGGAGTGGGCATTCACCTGCTTAGTTTGTGGGAATGGATTCACTCGGTCATACTACCTACTGGTACCCCAGTGAGTTCACACTGAGGAGAGGCCGTTCACCTGTTCAGACTGTTGGAAGGGATTCACTCGGTTATCTCAACTACTGAGACACCAGCGAGTTCATACTGGTCCGATCCCCTACTAAGAGTTAAGGAAGAAATTCTCTCAGCCAAATCAAGCATCATTGAGTTCCCACAGGGGAGAAACTATTCACCTGTTGTGAATGTGGGAAGTGATTCACTCAGTTATCTAACCTTGTGACACCTTACGGGGTTCACACTGGGGAGAGAGTTTCAGTAAGCTGCATTCTGGATACTTATGCATCACCATTGCTGAACGCTATTTCGAGAGTGTCTGACGGTGCTGAGCTGTGTAATTATTGCTGTTCCGCACCCTGGTCACTGGACATGGGAGAAGTTTCTTCTGCTGCACATTCACCTTTAATGGGACTGGAGTTTAGTATTCTGGATCTGAGATAAATAAATCAGTTCTATTTTAAACTCTGTCTCTGGTACTTAGTGAATTTACAACACAACTAGTGTACAGTAGAGAATCAACTTTGCCAGTGATTCAGTTCCACGACGGTCCTTTTAAATCCTCCCCTGTTGTTCATCTCTCGCTCTCCCTGTGGTGATGGGTTCCAAACAGTCACCACTCTGTGGGTGAAGAGGTTTCCCTTGAATATTCTGCAGACTGAAGAAGTCGAGCTGACTGCAGTTCTGTCTGAGATGTTCATCGCCCCTCAAATCTCTGGGCTGAGGAAGAATGACATTGGTCGTTAACCTCCTTATTTAGGGCTCATTTCCACATTATGGGTCATTTTCCCTGCTTGTAAAGGGTTGTTAGAAAAAAAAAAACACTGTCCTCTAAATACTGAAAGCAGAATGGGAAACCATCAGTTGGATGTTCAACGAAACAGGGTCAGAAACCAGAGGCTGGTCTGCACAGGGCAGAGTTTGGGGCTCTGGACGATGGTCGGGGTAAGAACGTATGATGAGGAGAAGGGAATCAGCAGCGGGGCATGGCAACAAATGACAGAGTAACAACGTTTGGAAACTGATTGGCAGAGAAAATAATTCGGTTGTCTGACTATTGACACAAGTAATGCCTGTTGTGAGGTGCTCCACTGGTCGAGGACATATGTGTGTTGAGAATGGTTTTATTTATTGAGGGAGTTGTTCCTGCTTGTTTATCCTGTCATACTATATCTGGATGGTTATTATGGATTATCCTATCAGTAATGATGTATTGATTATCATATAAATTGTGAGATTCTGTCCCTAACTGGATCAGGCTTGAATTTATGGTGCCTTAATGAAGTTATGGTGGTCATTCATGAGTAGGTATTTTAAAGCAAGATTTTGGTGAATGATATTTGCCACTTGATTGTACCTGCATAAGTAATCAGATTGAGTTAACCTGCTGCAGGATCCTGGAATGTGTTGGATTGTGTCTGGTTTCTCTTGGCAATTTCTGCATTTCCTTGTTTGTTTGTTTTGTATGTTTTTTTTTTCTTTTTGTTAACCACCTTGTCCAGTATTTCTGCAAGGAACCCCTCTGTTTCTGGGAAGAGGTCTCCAACTCTCAGTCAGGTGCTCGATGCTTCCTTGTCACCATCTCGTCTGCTCAGATCGTTGGGATGTCTCCCATGGAGGGTCATACTCATTCCACTGGTTAATGTTTTCTTCCATAGTGATGATTCATTTTTCTGAGTTAGCCTCTCATTTAAGTTTTTTCGTCTGTATCTCTTATCACAATTGCATATGCACATGGGGCACTGAATCCTATTATTTTTTGATGAAAATATATACTTAGAACTTTTCTCTGACTGTTGTGTGATTTTTTTTCATGTGTGTTATTCTTCCTCCTTCTATCCAGGGTAGTGTTAATCTAAGTGGATTTCAGTGTAAATAGTCTTTTCTAAATTTGTCATTTCAGTTCTTATTTATCTTTGTAAATTTTACTGATTGAAATGGGACCAAGATATTTTCATTAAAAAGTTAATGTCGGTATTGATGAGAGTGTTTATTGCCTTTGTTGTATTTGTTCACTATTGAGCTCTGTTTGGCAGGTTTATTTAAGCCTTGAACTGAATTTTGTCAAAGGTTTTTCCAATTTTGCACCACTTTCTATTGTTTTTGCTTGTTGATTTTTCAGATATGTCGGTATCAAGAGTCCCAAAGAAGGGTCTTGGCCCAAAATATTGATTCCCATCCATAGATGCTGCCTGACATGCTGAGCTCCTCCAGCACTTTGTGTGTAGTTCTCTAGATTTCTAGCATCTGCAGGTCCTTTTGTTTCCCAGATACTTATGTGTTTCTTGAAAGAACAAGCCACGAACAAGCTGGTAGTGGGGTTGTGTGGATCTGTTGGTAAAATATTAAATAAAATCATTAGAAAGACATGGCATAGGGTTGGAAGGTGTAGAATCTGTGGGTAGAACAGCAAATGTAAAAAAAAATCCCTGATGGGAATTGTATAGAGGCTCCCAAACAGTGGTAAGTATGTGGTCCACAAATTACGATGGGAGATAGAAAATGCGTGCCAAAAGGACAATGTTACAATAGTCATGGGGGATTGTCATGCAAGTGATTAGGAAAATTAGGATGGTGTTGGTCTCAAGAGGAGGAATTCCTGGAATGCCTTCAAGATGCTTTTTTTTAGAACAGCTCTTGGTTGAGTCCACTTGGGGATCAGCTATTCTGGATTGGGTGTTGTAATGAACCGGACTGAATTAGGTCACTTTAAGTTCAAAGAACCCTTAGGGGCAAGTGATCTTAATCTGATCAAATTCACCCTGACATTAGAGAAGGAGTAGCTAAAGTCAGATATGGAATAAAGAGAATTTAAGAGCAAGAGAGAAGAAATAGTCAAATTTGATTTGAAAAGAACATGGGCAGGAATGAAAACAGAGCAGTGATAGCAATTCTGGAAGCAATTCGGAAGGCAGAGGATAGACACATCACAAAGAAGAAGTAGTATTCTGAAGGTAAGGTGACAAAACTGGCTGATAAGAGAAATCAACGACAACTTAAAAACCAAAGAGAGGGCATAGAGCAAAAATTACTAGGAAGTTAGAGGATTGGGAAGCTTTTAAAAACCAACAGAATGCAACTAAAATAATTAAGAGGGAAAAGATGGAATACGTAGGTGAGCTAGCCAGTAGTGTTAAAGAGGATACCAAATTTTTCTTCAGGTACATAGAGTGTAAAAGGGAGGTGGAAGTGGATATCAAACCACTAGAAAATGATGCTGGAGAGGCAGCAATGAGGTGGGGTGCAAGGTGATGGTAGATGAACTGAATATACATTGTACATCTCTCTTATCTGTCGAAGACCCTGGCAGGAATATGGAAGTCCCAGATGTCAGTGGTCAGAATGTGTAAAGTTACGTTACCTGGGAGAAGGTTCTTGGGAAACAGAGATGGTCTGAAGGTCAATAGGTCACTGTACACCCCAGAGGTCTGAAAGAGGTGGCTGAAGAGATGTGGAGGCATTAGCAATGATCTTTCGAGAATTGTTAAGGAAATTATATGCTCAGAAGTGTTTTCATTCACTACTCCCCATCTCCCAGTTTCACCTATCACCTACCACTTCTTCCACCCCTCTCACCCCCACACTTCTTCATCTGACGTCTCATCTTTTTTCCCCAGTCACAATGAAGGGTCTTGGCCCGAAACATCAACTGTTTACTATTTCCCATATGTGCTGCCTGAGCTCCTAGGTTCCTCCAGCTTTTTGTGTATGTGTTGCTTGGATTTCCAGCATCCACAGATTTTCTCCTGTTTTTGATCAAAGCTAGAGTGAGGTCATATAATATAGCAAGAAAGTAGTGGGAAGCTAGAGGATTGGGAAGGTTTTACATAACCAACAGGAGACAACTAAAAAAAAAACACACAGGAGAGATAAGATGAAAAATTAAGGTAAGTGAGCCAATAATATCAAGTACCAAAAGTTATTCAGAGATATAAAGAGTGAAAGAGTGGCAAGAGTTGATATTGTACCACTGGAAGATGATGCTGGAGAGTCAGTAATAGTTAAGAAATAGCAGCCGAATGTAATAAGTATTTTGTGTCAATCTTCACTGTGTAAGACACTAGCAGTATAAGACCATAAGACACAGGAGCAGAATTAGGCCATTCAGCCCCATCGAGTCTGCTCCGCCGTTCTATCAAGGCTGATCCCGGTTCTCACTCAACCCCATGCACCTGCCTCCTCGGCATATCCTGTAATGCCCTGACTGATCAGCAAACTATTAGCTTCTGCCTTAAATGTACCCACAGACTTGGCCCCCACTGCCGTCTGTGTCAGAGAATTCACTGCTCTCTGACTAAATAAAACTCTCCCTAACTACTCTAAAAGGTCGCTCCTCAGTTTTGAGGCTGTGCCCTCTGTTATGGATACAAAAAACATACGAAATATCCTCTCCTCACCCCCCCCCCCAACACCCAACACATCTCCTGTCCCCACTGTGCCCGGACCATTGGCCCCGCTTGCAGGGCAACAGTCTGCCGGTGTTTGCCCCCCAATGTGGTGAATCGCCACCACCGTGGGCTCAGACATTTCCACAGATGAGCCCCTCCTGTCCCCACCGGGACAAACATCCTGTCCGCCCCCTCTCTCACCGTCTTCATCCTTTCAATAAAATCCCCCTCTCCCTCCCCGGGGAACCGGCATCAAACCGACGGGCCGAGCGGTCTCCTCCTACCTCTCAGCGATACATCAGACTCCGGCCGCAGGAGACGCTTCACAAACGCCCCAACTTCCCTCGGAGGGAAATGGAAATAAATCAGAAAGCGGACATTTACTTTGGGATTTGTTCCTCTTTGAGAAGAGATGTCAGCGGGGTAACGCCCTCTCGGCTGGCCCGCTTCCGCTATTGGGCGGAAACAGTGATTGACATCGCTTCGGGCCAATGACTACAGCGCAGCGGAGGTGAGGGGTGGAGGGGTCTCGTGGTCGGCAGCTCCGCCGTTAAACTGTTTCAGCGCGAGCAGAGCAGCGCTTGTGTGACGTCAGGTACGCGCGAGGGGAACCATGTGTGACGTCAGGCGGGTGGGTGGGGGGGTGCGCTTGTAATTAAAAACACCTGAATGGACGTTTCTTATGATTTCAGTGGGACAACAACATTAATCACGGGTTTCATCACTGAATCCAGTGTTGTGAGATGTAAAGTCCCCTGTTATGTGTCCGGCTGTGCCGTGTTGTTGGTGGAGTGGGCAGCGTGGTGTTTGATTCGGGTCACAACACCAGAATTGCCAGCGGGGTCCACACACAGTGTATTAGTCAACAGAAAACCTCTCGTCCCTGAAGTCTTTGTCTCCTGGTAAACTTAACACCCTGACAATGTGAACCATAGAGATCCCTTCCTCACCCGCTCCGTTTTGATTCAGATATTTCCCCCCTTCCTTCTGAGTCCTGAAGGAGGGTTCAACTGGGAACGTTGACTGTGCATAGATGCTGCCCGGCCTGTTGGGTTCCGCCAGCATTTTGTTTGTGTTGCTTTGAATTTCTAGCTCTGCAGACGTGTTTGTGATTTATCTCTCCGTTGTCCCTCCCGCCTCCGGCCACGGGTGGCGCTTCATGGTCCTCCGGCCACTGGTGGCGCTGCATGGTCCTCCGGCCACGGGTGGCGCTGCAGCGAACCTCCTGGTAAACGCAGGCGCGGTGCCAACCGCAGCTGTTGCCGTGGCCGGTGTGTCTGCCATTCAGGCGGCGGTGAGTGAGCGGGTTGTTCCTGGAGTCCGTGAATCGGGGGCCTGCTGCAGTGGGAAAAGGCCGGGACCGAGTTCTGCCGGTCGTCCCGCAGCCCCGGTTTTAGCTTTGCGCCCGAGCCCGGGCTGTGGGATCAGTTAGTTGTGGTTCCCAGGCTGGGAGGGGGTTTGGGGTGAAGGGGATCTGTCTGTGTGTGGGTAGAGGTTATGGGTGGACTGTGGGTAGGGGGTGAGTGGTCGGAAGGTTGTGGGACCGTAGTCGGGTGGGGTTGCTGTTGTGAGAAAGTGGGATGATCGGACGTTCCGTGACCCGGGTCAGATAAAGTTGTAAACAGAGGAGGATCTGCTCCGTTGTATCGGACGCTCGGGTATCCGTTCAGTGAGCAACAATTCTCTCGTCATATGAATTACTGTCTAATCTTGCTGTTAACATTGTGTTTGTTACAAAACCCCAGAGTCTGGGAAGAGCTGTCACCGTCATGGGCTGTTGGTGCAGATTGGGATGGCGGTGGGGTGTCAGTGACCTCTGTATCAAAGAGGGACACGGGGTTGTTCAGTGTCTTCTGTGAGATATAAATGTCCACACAGTGGGTTCTGGTCTGTATGCACATCTGGAGTCTGTAAGGGGAAAGGGAGAAAGGAAGAGGCTGAGGAGAAGAGTTTTAAGCAGCGAAGCATGGTTCGGGGTGGAAGGGTACAGGAGTTGTCTGATAGATCGTTTTAATTGTTTTTGTTTTATATAATCTCACAGATGGTGACTGAGGAAGAAGCTTAGTCAGGGAGGATACCCGGAGGTGAGCAGGTCACACATGATATCAGGAGAGTGACAGTGATGTGATTTCCTGTGTCACGGCTAGAGACAGTCGTCTCAAGTGAGGAGTTTGTGTGGAGATGCAGCTTCCCTGGAGGTGGAGGAAAGAGGACACACCAACAGGTGGAACCAGCTGTGGGAAGACATGGTTTGTCAGGTCTGACGATGAGCTGAATGTACCATAACCTTCAGACTGAATCAGAAAACCATTCTGAGGGTATTTGAAATGTCAGAAGCAGGGGAGATGTGATCACATGTGCAGAGGGCAGGGGTTGTGTCCCCATCAGACCCTCAGAGAGATGGTTCAAGTTACAATGTGCCGGGATGAAATCACAGTGTTTGGGGTCGGATTTAATCATTGATTCTGACACAGTGACAGGGTTAGTTTTGCTGTAAGGAAGCAACATTAATGAAAACACGGGAACTTCATCAATTGCCAGTTGTTTAGCAGAAGTGACCAATCTGTATGTTACCCTGACAGAAACAGATATTCGCAGTGGTGACAAAGGGGTTCAGTCTGGGTTATTTCAGGTTGGAGAGGGGTGAGGGGTTTTGAAATCAATGCCGTGTGGTGTCACCATCGTTAATTTGTCATGTCCGGAGTGCTGGATCACACAGCAGGGGAACAGGCCTTGATCTCCATGTGCTCCACTTCCTTGTCTTTGGTAAATATTGATGTAAAGTACTCTTTATCAAATTCAGCCATATCTTTTGTATCCAACCAAATGGTCCCCTCCCCCTTTGTCCTTGAGTGGTTCCACCCTCTCCCGTGTTATCCTCTTGTTCCTGATGTATGTACAGAATGCTTCAAGATTCTCTTTAATCATAATTGCCAAGGAGTTTTTATGGGCCGTCATGGTTTTCCGAGTTCTCCTCGAGTTTTGCTTTTATTTCTTGAAGTTCATTTCTGGCTTCATATTAATCCTCCATGTCTCTGTTTGATTCTAGCTTCCTAAACTTTCCCTACTTTCCATTTTATTCTGGACTGCATTCACAACATCCTTGCACGCTCTCTATCTGTGCTGGGTTAAGAGCTGGTGCTCTCAAGGCAATGGCAAACCCCTGCTGTAGCTTGCCTCGAATGTGGTTTCCCAATATGTCAGAGCTGTGCAGGAGGAAATCATCCTCTAACTGGAAATAATTCCAGATGCGACATACCTTTCCTCATCTGCCTCAGGATAACAAACATCTCCTCTTCTTTAATCTGTACAGGGACCATGATGTTAATGCCACTTTCCCACACTTCCATAGACTCTGTGTCCATCTCCTGAGTAAGTATTTCAGATCTTCCCCGCCTGCTTTGGTTCCAAACATAGACTACCATTCTGGTCATGCAGAGGACCAATTTTGTCCCTTGCAATACTTTTGATCTTAATCTATCACTAGAATTCCTTAGGATTACCCTTCATTTTTTTTTTCTGTGAGGGCAACCTCATGCTTCTTTTAGACATTCTGATTTATTTCTTATGTGTTCTCCTGCATTTCTTATACTCCATCAGAACTTGCCTCCCTGTCCCTGTGATGCAACTCCATTTTGTGCTTCACCAGGGTCTCAATATCTCTTGCAAACCAAGGTTTCTTACAGTTTCTATCTTTACATTTTATTCTGACAAGTACATACCCGCTTTGTACTTTCAAAATTTCACTTTGAAGGCCTCCCATTTACCAAGCACACCTTTGTCATAAAGCAGCCTGTCCCAGTCCACAGTTGCCAGATCCCAGTGTCATAATTCCAGTGTTGTTCCATGCCCTGAACACATCCACCTTTCCTACACTGCTCCTTGTATTGAAATATACAGGATAGAGCATATTCACTGCACCATGCTCAACTTTTTCATTCCTGACCTTGTCTGAGGTCTGAACAATGTCTGTCTCCACAACATTTGTCTCCACAACCCCTCCACTATCTGTTCTGATATTCAGGTTCCCATTCCCCCCACGAATTTAGTTTAACCCTCCCCAACCCCCACCTCCCACCATGCAGCTCTATCACCCCTTTGGCTTTCATCTCCGAGATCAATAAAAATGAGGTGCATACCAGGTACAGGCAGATAGGAACAAATGGGGTACTTATGAAATATAGGAAATTCAAGTGAACACTTCTGAAAGAAATAAAAGAAGGCATGAGGTTATCCAGCAGACAAGGTGAAGGAGAATCCTCAGGGATTCTGCAGATATGTTAAGAGCAAAAAGATTGCAGGGGACAAAATTAATCCTCTGGAAGATCAGAATGGTAACCCATATGAGGAGACCAAATGGATGGGGGAGTTTTTTTTTTGCATCCGTATTTACAAAGGAGCTGGACACAGTCTACAGAAGTGAGGCAAAGCAGCATCAACTTAATGGCCCCTGTACAGATTACAGATGTGGAGGTGTTTGCTGTGCCAAGGCAAACTACCGTGGATAAATCCCCAGGGCCCGACAAGTTGTTCCCTGGGACCCTGCGGAAGACAAGTGCAGTAATTGTCGGGGCCCAAGCACAGATATTTAAATTACTCTCAGTGACAGGTGAGGTACTGGAGGATTGGAGGACAGCATCTGTCCAAGAAATGCTCTAAAAATAAACGAGGAAATTCTACTTTGGCGAGCTTGACATCAGTAGTGTGAAAATTATTGGAACATGTGTGCAGGAACCAGATATATAAGTATTTGGATAGATTAGGACTGATTAAGGATAGGCAGCATGGCTTTGTGCATGGTAGGTCATGTCTAACCAATCTTATAGAGTTTCTTGAGGAGGTTATCAGGAAAGTGGATGAAGGCAAGGCAGTGGATGGTGTCTACATGGACTTTAGCAAGGCACTTGACAGAGTCTCATATGGGAGGTTGGTTAAGAAGGTTTAGTCATTCAGCATTCAAGATGAGATAGTAAACTGAATGAGACACTGTCTTTGGGAGAAGCCAGACTGTGGTAGCAGATGGTTGCCTCTCTGACCGGAGGCCTGTGACTAGTGGTGTGCCACAGGGATCAGTGCTGGATCTGTTGTTGTTTGTCATCTATATCAGTAGTCTGGATGATAACATGGTTAGCTGGATCACCATGACACCAAGACTAGGGATCTAGTGGACTGTGAGAAGACTATCATGGCTTGCAGTGCGAACTGGACCAGCGGGAAAAATGGTTTAAGAAGTGGAAAATGGAATTTAATGCAGACAAGTGCGAGTTGTTGTGCTTTGGTAGGACCTACCAGTGTAGGTCTTACACAGTGACTGGTAGGGCACTGAGGAGTGTTTTTGAAGAAAGGGATCTGGGAATACAGATCTATATTTCACTGGAAGTGGTATCACAGGTAGATAGGGTCAGAACGAGAGATTTTGGCACCTTGCCCTTCATGAACCAAAGTACTGAGAACAGGAGATGGATGTTTTGTTGACATTGTACAAGACATTGGTGATGCCTAATTTGGAGTATTGTGTGCAGTTTTGGTCACCGAATAACAGAAAGATGTAAAAACAGTTGAAAGAGTTCAGAGATAATTCACAAGGAAGTTGCCAGGTCTGGAGGACTTGGGTTATAAGGAAAGATTGAACAGGTCAGGAATTTATTCCTTGGAACGTAGAAGAGTGAGGGGAGATTTGATGGAGGTAATCCACAATTTTGAGGGTCATTGATGGGGTAAATGCAAGCTGGCTTTTTCCACTGAGATGGGGTGGGACTACAACCAGAGGTCATGGGTTAAGGGTGAAAGGTGAAAGATTAAGTGGAACAAGAGGGGAAACTTGTTCACGGAGACGGTCATCCAGGTGTGGAATGAGCAGCCAACACTAGTGGTGCTTGCGAGCTCGATTGCAACATGTTAGAAGTTTGCATAGGTAACTGGATGGTAGGGGTATGGGAGTAGGAAGTTTAAGTAGCTCGACAAAAAATTGATGGGCCAAATGGTCTGTTTCTGTGTTGTACTTTTCTATGACTGTGACAAGAATCTTAAATAATACTAATATTCACTCTAATTCCTTTTAACAGCTGTGCAGACCAACCGTACATCTGAGTAGGAGATATTTACATGGCGTTAAAACTGTGGGACTTTAAATTAACAGTAAATACAAGAAAATCCCAGCTGCAAGTTAACAAAGGCTATTTGTGTGAGAGTGTTTCAGTTACTGGGGCCAGGAACCCATGCAGCTCAGTAGAAACAGGGAATAATACCAGTGGAGAGAGTCAAACTCAGCCAGGTCAAAGCTTGGAGATGGCAACAATGCCGCATTCTTTCAAGACAGGAAGAGCATCAGAGAGTTTGATGGTCATTCCAGATACCAGCATTGTGCCCAGTTAAAAGATAATTTCTCTCTTCAGCTTGGCAACTAAAGTGATCTCAACTGAAATGTTGTCCTTCACCCATTGATGTATTTTGTAAATCTTTTTACAGGTTAAAAATGACAAGGAAATTGTGCATGGGAATTCAAACATAACAAATCACTTTTGCAGACTCTGTCAAGATATTTAAGAAGTGGAGCAAGGGATTCAATCAACCATCCTTCCTATTCAGACTGTGGGAAGGGATTCACTTAATCATCTGACTGACTGGCAGGCCTGTCATTTTACACAGGAGAGGCCATTCACCTGCTCATTAGACAGTGGGAATGGATTCACTCGGTCATCTAAACTGAAGGTACATCAGCAAGTTCACACTGGGCTGATATGTGTGTTCACCTGTTCTGTGTGTGAGAAGGGATTCAGTCGGTCTTCCCACCTGTGGACTCACCTGACAGTTCACACTGGGCAGAGTCTGGCTTTCTGCTGAATTTCTGGGGAAGGATTCACTCGGTCATCTGACCTAATGGCTCACCAACGAGTTCACACCGGGAAGCGGCCGTTAACCTGCTCGGACTGTGGGAAGGGATTCACTTGCTCATCTAAACTGAAGGTACATCAGCGAGTTCACACTGGGGAGAGGCCGTTCACCTGCTCAGATTGTGGGAAGGGATTCACTCGGTCATCTGATCTACTGACACATCAGTCAGTTCACACTGCAGAGAGGGATTTCACCTGCTCAGGTTGTGGGAAGGGATTCACTCGGTCATCCTACCTACAGAGACACCAGTCAGTTCACACCGGGGAGAGGCCATTCACCTGCTCAGACTGTGGGAAGACATTCACTCAGTCATCCCATCTACAGATTCACCAACGAGTTCACACTGGGGAGAAGCTGTTCACCTGCTCAGACTGTGGGAAGGGATTCACTCAGTCATCCAAACTACTGGTACACCAGCGAGTTCACAATGGGGAGAGGCCATTCACCTGCTCAGACTGTGGGAAGGGATTCACTCAGTCATCCTCCCTATTGGCACACCATTCAGTTCACACTGGGGAGAGGCCATTCACCTGCTCAGACTGTGGAAAGGGATTCACTCGGTCATCTGATCGACTGAGACACCAGTCAGTTCACACTGGGGAGAGGCCATTCACCTGCTCAGACTGTGGGAAGGAATTCACTCGGTCATCTGAACTACTTGCCCACCAGTCAGTTCACACTGCGGTGTGGCCATTCACTTGCTCAGTCTGTGGGAAGGGATTCACTCGGTCATCTCATCTACTGAGGCACCAGCGAGTTCACACTGGAGAGAGACCATTCACCTGCTCAGACTGTGGGAAGGGATTCACTCAGGCATCTCACCTACTGACACATCAGTCAGTTCACACTGCAGAGAGGGATTTCACCTGCTCAGTCTGTGGGAAGGGATTCACTCGGTCATCCAACCTACAGAGACACCAATCAGTTCACACTAGGGAAAGGCCATTCACCTGCTCAGACTGTGGGAAGGGATTCACTCAGTCATGCCACCTACAGAGTCACCAACGAGTTCACACTGGGGAGAAGCTGTTCACCTGCTCAGACTGTGGAAAGAGATTCACACAGCCATCCACCCTATTGGCACACCAGTCAGTTCATAATGGGGAGAGGCCATTCACCTGCTCAGACCGTGGGCAGGGATTCACTCAGTCATCTTATCTCCTGACACACCAGTCAGTTCACACTGGGGAGAACGTATGATGAGGAGAAGGGAATCAGCAGTGGGTCGTGGCAACAAATGACAGAGTAGCAACATTTGGAAGCTGATTGACAGAGAAAATCTTGCAGTTGTCTGACTGATGACACAACCAATACCTCTGGTGAGATGCTACACTGGTCGAGGAACATGTGTGTGTTGGGAATGGTTTTAAGTATTGAGGAAGTTGTTCCTGCTTGTTTATTCTCTAATATTATATCTGGATGGTTATTATAGATTGTTCTATCTGTAATAATGTATTGATTATCATATCATTTGCAAGATTTGTAAGAAAATATAATAATAATTATTACAGGTTTACAAACCCTCTGTAGACAAAGTGTCTCGGCCCTGAACGTCGACTGTACCTCTTCCTGTAGATGCTGCCTGGCCTGCTGCGTTCACCAGCATTTTGTGTGTGTGTTGTTTTTTGGCGAATGATATTTACCACTTGATTGTACCTGTGTAAGTAATCAGATTGAGTTAAACTGCTGCAGGATCCTGGAATGTGTTGGATTGTGTCTGGTTTCTCTTGGCATTTTCTGCATGTATCATGATGCATTTGTCAACATCTAGTCTGCTCAGATCGTTGGGATGTCTCCCATGGAGGGTCATACTCATTCCACTGTTTAACTTTTTTTTTTCCATAGCGATAATTCATTTTTCTGAGATGGCCTCTCATTTAAGTTTTCTGTTGTGTACTTCATGTCAAAATTGCATATGCTCACATGGAATGCTTAAACAAAATATATATTTAGGAGTATTATCTGACTGTTGTGTCAGTTTTTAATGTCTGTAATTCCTCATCCTCCATCTGTCCTAGGTAGTGTTGATCTAACTTTGTTTCAGTGTTAACACTGTTTTCTAAATTTGCCATTTCAGTTCTTATTTTTCTTTGTAAATTTCCATAACATATCGGAACGGGACCAAGATATTTTTTTCCGAAAGAATACGTTAATATGGGAATGGTGAAAGTGTTTATTGCCTTTGTTGTATTTGTTATACTATTGAGCTCTGGTTGGCAGATTTTCATAAGACTTGAAGTAAATTCTGTCCAATGTTTTCACTATTTGATACTGTTTTCTATTTTCTGGCTTGGTGAAATTCCAGATATCTGGGTATCAAGAGCCCTGATGAGGGGTCTTGGCCCAAAACATTGATTCCCAGCTCTTGATGGTGCCTGACCTTCTGAGGTCCTCCAGCACATTGTGTGTATTGCTCCAGATTCCCAGCATCTGCAGTGTCTCTTGTGTCCCATATACTTGTATTTTTCTTGAAAGGAGAGGGGTTGATAGATTCTTCATTGGTCAGGGCACGAAGGGATACAGGAAGAAGGCAGGAGATTGGAGCTGAGATGAAAATTCGATCAAACATGATGAAATGGTGGAGCAGACTCGATGGGTCAAATAACCTAATTCTGCTCCTATGCCTTTTGGTCTCATGTTTCATATTCGTCTCTGGGTTGTACTGTACCTTACTGATCTGTTTCATATTCCACCAGCTGTATTGCAACTTTCATGTTTTATTGCTCTGCACTGATCCTGTCCAATGTTCATGTTTACATTTTTAGAAATGATTAAGGTCCGTCTATAGAGGGTTTGTAAACCTATAATAAGTATTATTATATTTTCTTGTTTCTCAGCTCCAGCTGATAAAACGTGAGGTACAGACATCATGAAGCACACTCATTTCTCAGTTTTCTAGCAACTTGTCTGCTTAAATCGCAGGGTTGTCTTCTATGGTGGCACATGAGTAGTTAACTTGATCTTCTATCATGACCATTTCTTCATTTTCTTAATGTGTAGTTCTTTTTAGTTTTATACATGTTGGCATGGAGTGCTGAATCCTGGTTTTGTTAAGGAAAATATATCTTTCGGAGATATTTTACTTCATTCCTTCCCCCCACCTCCCCACTCTTCTTACTCTGACTTCTCATGATTTTTCCCCAAAAAATGCCAATTCTTCAAGAGCATCAGGGCAGAAGTCAGTATAGATGCTACTACTAAGGAGAGAATTTACTTTGGAAGCTGAAAAGCCTGGAGATAGATAAGACTCCTGGACCAGAGGTGAACACCACAGGGTGCAGAAAGCAGTAGCTGAAGAGATTGTGAAGGCATTAGAGTCATAGAACACCACAGCACAGAAAAATGCCATTCGGCCAATCTAGTCTGTGCCAAAGCATTCATCTGCCTAGTTCCAACAATCTCCACCTGGACCATAGACCTCCATACCCTCCTCATCCATGTACCCATCCAGACTTCACTTAAATGTTGAAATTGCCCCTGCCACTTGCTCTGGCAGCTCATTCCACATTCTCACCGCCTCTGAGTGAAAAAGGTTCCCACTCATGTTTCTCTGAAAGAAAGGGTAATGAACTTTAAAGTGTTTCTGGATTTTGGAATGATTCTGGCAAACTAGAAAGTTGCAAGTGTCACTTCACACTTTAAGAAGAGAGGGAGACAGAAGAAAGGAAACTATAGGACAGTTAGTCTGACCTCAGTGGTTGGAAGCCATTCAGGATGATTTTTCAGGATTGTCGGAGGCGCATATGTTACGTACCCCGTAACTGGGTTGCCAAACCAGCAGAAATGGACCACTTAGTTGGAGTCTGGATTACTGGAACTAAGAAAGTTTTATTAAAGAAGTAAGTAACACAGTACTCTAATAGTAAGGATATAAATGCAACGGGTTAGCAATAAATAAACACATATGTACAGAGAACTAGGATAATAGGATCAATCAAGCCCTATCGCAGTCTAGGGGTAAAATGATCAGTCTCAAGTGACACAGAGTTCAGTTCAGTTTCAGTTCACAGTAATCGCCGTCGTGCCATTGGGGAGAGAGAGAGAGAGAGCAAATGCTGATATTAAAATCGGATTCAACAGACCTTCATATTCCTCGCAGTTAGCTTTTGGCGCGAGCCATTTTTAATGTCTCCTGAGGTCATTGACTGTGACCCCTCCGTTCCGGATACAATCGTTCTTCTGCGGTGAACCCGGCACCCAGGCAAGGGTGGACACTCACACCAGGTTCCCGCCGATCGTACTGTCTCACCCTGTGCGTCTATGGTTGGTCCCGCGACCAGACCTCCAAAACTCCCACCAACTTGTGGGGGCACACCACACTTCCAGGGTCTCGTTATCTTGTGGTGTCGTGTTGTCTTGCTTTAGCGAACCTGTTCCTTTTATCCCCCTGCTGGGGTATCGCCTGTCCATCAAACTTCAAACAGTTCAGGTTCAAAGCAACCGGTCTCTGACAATACTCGGAATTGTGTCTCCTTTTTGATAATCCTTCGCATCTCTCTCTTATTAGCATTTTGAATGTTTCCCCCATTTGTCTCTCTCTTATCTCTTTTATTGGCATCTTCTGATAACTTGGTCACACATGATCTAATAGGCCTAAGTCAGGGGAAAACTTGTTTGAGAAATCCATTGGAATTCTTTAATGAAATAACAGGCAGGATAGACAAAGGAGAGAAAGAGGATGATGTTTGGATTTTCAGATGGTCTTTCACAATGTGCTGCATATGAAGCTGCTTAACAGCTCAAGGTAATACTGGAAAAATACTGGCATAGATCGAAGATTGGTTTACTGGCAGGAGGCAAAGAGTCAGAGCAATGCGAACCTGTTCTGTTTACTGCCGGTAGCGAACGGTGTTCCGCTGGGGTCGTTATTGAGACCGTTTCTTTTCATGTTAGATATCGATGATTGGATGAGAGAATTGATGGCCTGGTGACCAACTTTGCAGTTGATACGAAGGTAGTTGCGGGACGTGTAGGTTAGAGTAAAGCGGGTGTCTGCAGAGGGACTCAGACAGGTTTGGAGAACAGGCAGTGAAGTGCAGGTGAAATACAGTGTAGGGACTGCAGTCTGCAGTCGGGTACTCGGGTTCACTCAGCATAGTGTTGCACGAACATTATTAGCAAAATGTTCTGATACAATACGGGTTTCATTTTGTTACGGACAACATTACCATTTTGGTACTACAAGTAAAGTACATTTTCGCAGTGGTGAAGAAGTGTCCTGACACCCCTCGCCATCTCTGAAAACCCTTCCGACCCCTACAGCACTCGCCATCTGTGAAAACCCTTCCGACCCCTACATCACTCTCCGTTTCTGTAAACCCTTCTGACCCCTACAGCACTCGCCATCTCTGCAAAACCCTCCACCATCCGCCCTGGTGCGTTCAGGCGACAGATGACCCGAGAAAGACACTGCCCGTGGCAGACGGCAGGAATCATAAAACACGCTCACACTTTCTCTTTGTAGACTTACCGATCTGCATGGCTGTCTTGACTAAACCTCTTCCCGCTTCACTCCTGTGAAAAAAAAAGAAGCAAGCTATCCCCTTTTCTCAGTTCCTTTGTCTCCACCATATCTCACAGGGTGAGATTTTCCTTTCCAGGACATCAGAGATGGTCTCCTCCTGAATAGAATGGGTTTCCCTTCCTCCAGCATTGATGCTGATCTCAGTCCAATCGATTCTATTTCCTGAAAATCCCCCTTCACTCCATCTTATAGTCACCCTAACATTGACAGAGTCCCTCTTGTCCTCACCTGCAGCCCCATGAGCCTTCACATCCAAGGCATCATCCTCCACAACTTCTGTCATCTCCAACAACCAAACACACCTTCATCCCACCGCCCCCACCCCCGCCTACACTCTGCTTTCCAGAGAGATTTCCCTGTCCATTCTCTCCTCCCCACTAATCCCTTTCTTGGAACATGTCCTCCCAAGCGAGGGAAGTGCTGCACCTTCCTATTTACCTCCTCCCTCAGCTCCATTCAGGATCACCATCAGCCCTTCCAGGTGAGGCAACACTTCACCTGCGGGTCTGTTGGGTTCATCTACTGTATCCGGCGCTCCCAGTGCGGCCTCCCGTTCATCAGTGAGACCCGATGTAGATTGGGAGACGGCTTTATCAAGCACATTCGTTCCGTCCGCAACGAAATGTATTTCCCGATGAACAACCATTTAAAATCCACGCTTCATCGCAACGTGACATGCCGGTTCATTGTTCCACTAACAAGATGAGGCCACTCTCTGGTTGGAGGATCAACACCTTATATTGCATCTGCGTCACCTCCAACTTGACGTCATGAGCATCGATTCCTTTAACTTCCACCTCAACCTTCTCCTTTCCCTCTCCCATTCTGTCCTCCCTCCTCGCTTCTCCTCCACTGCCTCATATTTCTCTCTGGTGCCTCCTCTCCTGCCCTTTCTCCCGTGATCCACTCTCCCATGCTGTCAGATTCCTACTTTTCAGCCCATTGCCTTTTCCAAGCAATTGTGTGCTTGTCGGCATCCAGAACAGAATTTTTAGCTGAGATAAAAAGTAAAAATAGGAAACATGCATTTCTACTGGAGTGAATGCAGAGGGGAGTCGGATGGAAATTTATTAGAAATCTGGAAGTGAGATGTCATTATTTTCCTCAAAGCAGAGTAGGCATCGGTGGTTTCGGTAAAATAAAATTGCGCAATTCGGAATCAGTGCTGTGGTGTTAAACATTCCTCCATAACATCATTGTCTAATGTAATGGACAAGTACAAGCTTTACTGTAAGTTCGTGTTGGCCTTTTTTTTTCCCAATTTAATTTTTATGCAAAAGACTAAAGTAGCAAATGAGTGGCATTTTTTACCGATTTGGTCTTGAATGTCCCCAGAACCTGTCTGACTTTCTCAGACCGAAAAGTGTCTGGCGGTGACGAGTGCGGGAATATGGTGGAAAGCTGAAAATAAAAGGTAGGGTGAATTTAATAATCGGTAGGAGTGGAGTCGCGGGGTGCGGGTGTCGGAGAGTCTGTTCCTGTGCTGTGTTTCTCTCGGGTGCTAAACCAGATTTACTCTCCCCGCTGCCACGTTCTCCGATGATCATTGGTTCTGCAGAGTCAAGATCGAAAACATTGCGACCGCCTCCGAGAAGAGCTCAGATTTTTTTTATTAATTAGTTGAATAATTGATGTGAGTGGATATTTCGCTGCGCTGATGAACTGCTCTCTGAACTTGGACTGCTTTACTCCGTAAATAAACGTGTTTGTGCAACAACATAATATCATCAGCATGTCTCCGGTGTGTTGAAAAATGTGTTCAGAATCATTTTAATTATTCGTGTAGCCCCGCCTGGCCAGCCTCAGGGTCGCTCAGCTCGCCGTCGTCTGGGGAAACAGCCCTCAGCCCCGCCAAACTAGGATAATTAGTTTGTGTGGATGCAGTGTGATGTACCCCCCCCCCCAAATAACAGACAATACACCAGATACAATTAAATGAATTACAGTTTTATAGATATTACTGGAACTATATAATTAATAGAGAATAAAATATAAAAGGAAAATGAAAGGCGCCACACCTATCAAAGTTCTATCTCTTAGTGTACAAATAGCTGGAGCTCAGGACACTCCTCCTTCACCCTGCGTCTCCCCTCGGACCACCTTGACCTGCCACCTGGGACCAGCAACGATGGTCGACTAGACGCCCCACATGCGTCCGTCTCCGTCTCCTCTCCTCGCCGAACACCCTGGACCTCGGACTCCTGCTCGGGGTCCGACCCTGTGAGCGGACTCACAGCACCGTGTCCATCCTCTGTCTCTCTCCCGCCTTCTCCCAAAAACGCGCATCACAGTAACTTACAGACACACAGAAAGAATAACATCTATCCCAATTGGTTTGTTCACCCTCTTATCCGTACGTAATCCAATCCAACTGCTAGCGGGAGGACGTTCTCAGCAGTTAACACAACAAAGAAGCCATTTCAATTATAACATGACAAAGAAGAAACGCCTAACACTCTTCCCCACCAAATAAAATTCATGTCCTCATGATATTAACAGAGTTCACCATTTCTCCTTACAAAACACAACACCCAACCCAGGTGCATAAAGCAGTGACATAACTTCCCAGGGTTGTGGAGATCACACCCTGTTCTCCCGGCACTGTATAAGTCAACCTCTCCGGGGGGTGCCTACTCCTCTGAGACCTCTGTACTTACTCTGCTGACTCTTCCGGCTCAGACTCCACAGGTGACACTCCGGGCCTACCTGTCGGACCCTCACCCTCACTGGGATCCCTCGGCACCTGTGAGCCCTCTGCCTCGGGCTCTGGTTTCACCCTCTCTTTTCCCAATGCCGGCTGTATTTCAGGCGGCTCCTCAGCACCCTCCCTCCTCTCCCCTAACTCAGTGGGGGAAGGGCCAGGGGCCTCTTCTTCCGGTACCGGGGAATCAGTGAACGGAAAGAGGTGCCACACGTCCGAATCATCGTCTTCCGATGACGTATCCCTTTTCGGGGTGGGGACCGGCCCCGTCCCTTTCGCAGCGGGCTCTTCCCTCGCCCTGCGCCCTTGCAGAGTCCTCATACTAAACTCCCATTCGGGCTCTGGGTCTACCTTCACCTCTCGACCCAGAGGCAACAAGTGGTTCCGATGGAGTACATTGACAGGCCCCTTCCCATCCTCGGGTCTCACCCAGTAAACAGGCAGATTCCGCATCTGGCTCTCTACCACATAGGGGTGGCCGCCCAGCGATCAGCCAACTTGGGCTTACCAGGTAGTCCTAAATTCCGGATAAAGACCCGGTCTCCCGGCAATAGTTGGGAGAATTTTACTTTTTGATCATACCTCTTCTTCTTCCTCTAATTCTGCTTGGTGGCTGCCGTCTCAGCTAACTCGTACGCCCTTTTCAACTCTCTCCTTATATCGGACACATACTTCAGATATGGCTTCAAAGGTAATTCACCCACTTCAGTCCCAAAGCACAGGTCAATGGGCAACTTCGCTTCCCGCCCGAACGTCAGATAATAAGGCGAGTACCCCGTAGCGTCATTGCGAGTACAATTGTAACAGTGAACCAAATGGCCGATGGGCTGACTCCACTTACTCTTCTATCCGATCGCCACAGTGCCGAGCATGTCCAGCAGGGTCCGGTTAAACCTCTCGGGCTGAGGATCACTCTGCGGGTGATAGGGTGTGGTCCTGGATTTCTCAAACCCAAGCATACCCAGTAATTCATGGATAAGTCTGCTCTCGAAGTCCCGTCACTGATCACTATGGATCCACCGGGGGAGGCCATAATGAACAAAGTACTTCTCCCATAACAGTCTTCTGTGTCTGCAGGACTGACTGGCGATGTTTGGTGCAATGTGAGAAAAATGACCGGACATACCAGTTGAATTTCCTGTTGATGGAACATATGGCTGGGAACCAGGGGCTTTTGGCGGGGAGTTGGAGGAGAGACCGTGAGGAGAAACAGAATTCCGAGCCGACACTGTGGTCATGTACTGATGAATTAATCCGGAAAAGATTGGAAGACTTACAAGTTGGGGAAGATCAAGGAAGTGGTCTGACTAAGGCGAACAGAAAACCGAGAGCCCAGAGAGGGGAGTTTGACTACACTCCAGAGGAGATGAAGCAATGGAGGACAGACCTCGGAAAAGATACTATCGACAGTTTAAATGAAGTGGAAAAACTGAAAGTCGACCAAAAAGAAGTCATCAGGAAGAAAAAAACTGGAGGCGGAACATCCTTTACCTGCTGCTTTTCAGGTCAGGGTGGAAGAAGCTGGCGGGGTGCGAGAGGTCCTGGGTTCAAATCCCGGATGAGCCCCCAGATGTAGCCCCCATGGCCAGCCTCAGGGTCGCTCAGCTCGCGGTCGTCTAGGGAAACAGCCCTCGGCCCTGCCAAACTGGGTAATTAGTTTGTGTGGATGCGGTGTGATGTACCCCACCCCGCCCAAATGACAGACAGTACACCAGATACGATTAAATGAATTACATTTTTATAGATATTACTGGAACTATATAATTAATGAAGAATAAAATATAAAAGGAAAATAAAAGGCACCACACCCATCAAAGTTCTATCTCTTCGTGCACAAACAGCTGGAGCTCAGGACGCTCCTTCTTCACCCTGCGTCTTCCCTCGGACCACCTCGACCTGCCGGCTGGGACCAACAACAATGGTCGACCAGACGCGCCACACGAGTCCGTCTCCTCTCCTCGCTGAACACCCTGGACCTCGGACTCCTGCGCGGGGTCCGACCGTGTTAGCGGACTCACAGCACCTTGTCCATCCTCTGTCTCTTGGTTTGACCCCTCAGCCCCTTACGGACGTGACTGGTCACTAAAATGTGTCTGACTGTCAGAGCGTTGAACAGTAGTATTAACACGAACGGGAGTATTGGCGTGAGGACGGTAGAAAGCCGGTGATATCCCATCCACCCAGGATCCGTATAGTAGCCCGGTATTTCAATACAGTCCCAGGGTATATTGTCAACCACTTCCACAGGATGATATATAAAGAAGAAGGGCACATTATTAAAGCAGAGCAGAACGCCGGTTGTTGTCAGAACCACAGCTGCAGTTTTCCCGGTGCAATATTTTATTTTCCACTTCTGGCAACAAATGGCGACAAACCGATCAAAAGTAAAAGTGACGGTGAACCAGACAGAAATTTCTGTGACTCCCTTTCCCAGGACAGAGATCACACTGCACACGGGGGTGATGTCCAGGAAAATCCCGGGGAAGTAATAATAACTGAACCGCCACAATATCACCGCAAGCACGATGGTCAGTAGATCTGCCGCTGCCGTGGCTGTCTGCAAAACAGAAAATCTAAAGCGGCACTTCAACAATACGCATGCTGCCAGTTTCAATGCCAAATACCCTGCAAAATCAGATCAACGCTAACAAAAAATCACAAATATAATAACATCATAAAGCACTCCATTTCTATTAGCTATAAGTCAACATCTGCACAAGAGAGCACAACAGCTGCATCATTGCATGTGTCATGGAATCTTGCCAAAGCTAAGATTCGCTGATGCCGAGTTGATTAAAACATGTGCAATTGATACAGTTGGCGAAGTCTTAAGTCATGATGAGAAAACCAAGAAAACAGTTGTGGAGCTATTAAAGACGGTGCCATTGTCAGCTAACATGGCAACAAGAAGAGTCGAGGTTTTAGCGGAGGAGTGTACATATGTGAGTCATCGTTTTCTTCAAAGAACTCTATCAAGAACCAGGACAGAAACAGACTCTCCAATGCACATCTCGGCCAGTGCCTCAGGATTCCCACAACAGAATACAGTCCCGACATCAGAAGGATTGCCTCATCCCGTCACTGTCACTTCTCTCACTGATTGGTGAGTGAATCAATTTATTTTCTCCATTTGTCAATCTTATTGCAGTATAATAATATTACAACAACAATAATACTGATAATTTCATTTATACCTACACTTCATACTTCAAATGCTACATAGCTTAATCTATTTCTTATTTTAAATTAAATGAGAGAAGAGAAACAGTGGAAAAGGCAGCACTACTAAAACTCCGTGTGGAAGAGGTGTTCTTTGTGTGGAAGAGAAGTGCTGAAGACTACTGTGTGTGTGTGTGTGTGTGTGTGTGTGTGTGTGTATTTTAACTCCCAGATGAGTTCTCATGTTATGGTCTGGTCCGTGAAGTTCGCATTCTGCTTCACGGTCTGGTCCGTGGACTCGGGACTCTGGGTCTTCCAGCTGTCCCTTCCTTTGGTTGAATTATTCATAGGCACCTGATTCTCAACTTGGGTCTTGGAATATAAGTAGCCTTGGGGTTGAGTGTGGGCTGCTGATTTGTCTTGTCAAGATCCCCTGGGAGCAACCTGCCGATGGAAGGCTGGAGCGGCCACTTGCCATCTTTAGGCCGTGATTGGGGAACCATTCCCTCATTGAGCCTTGCTGTCAGTAGTTGGAGCTGTCTTTGCAGTATGGATTCGGCCGTTTCCTGAGCCAGCCGAGTGGCCGTCAGTCACTCCGAGCTAGATAGAGATCGGGCTGTTTCCGTAGCCAGCCGAGTTTGCTGGCCATAACTGCTACTCGGAGCAACCCCGATGCAGAGATGGAACTGTCTGTCGTTCTTTGGTGTTTGTCTCTTCTTGTCCTCGCCTCCGTGGGGTAAGTCAGGCCGTTCTGCCATTGCCCTGCAGGGGGATGTCATGTCTTGTCTTGTCCTCGCCTCCATGGGGTAAGTCGGGACGTTCTGCTGTTGCCCTGATTGGGGGACCTGTCTTGTTTTGTCTTTGCCTCTGTTGGGTAAGTCCAGTAGTTCTGCCGTTACCCGACGGATGGTCCTGTCCCACCTTGGTGTGGAGAGGTTGATTCTCGACTTGTCTAAGTATAATCCCGGTTCTATGTCTATGTACTGTCTTGTCTCATGTTGGTGTCATGTTAAAGATGAGTCCCACCTTTTCGAAGGATAACTCCCGGCTCTATGTTGATGCACATTTCCCAGTCTGTCTCCAAGCTCCAGCCTCCGAGATATCAGCTTCCGCATTCCAAGTCCCAAGACCCCTGCCTGCAGCCTCGTGACCCAAGACCCCAGCCTGTCTCCAAGTCAAGAGCCAAGACCCCAGCCTGTCTCCAAGTTCAAGAGCCAAGACCCCAGGCTCAAGCGTCAAGAGCCAAGACCCCAGCCACGTCATGTCCTTGCCTGGTTCTGGGGTCCGAGCCCAAGGCAAGACTCAGGTTCTGGGTCCTTGTCCAGTCTCTGGCTCGGAGTCCAGGCCTTGTCTCCTAGTCCATAGTTTCTAGTCGTGGTCCCGCTCTCCCTAGCCCAGGCTCCTAGTTCATAGTTCCTTGTCCGGTTTCCCTGTTTCTTGTCCATGTCTTAGCCCAGGTCCTGCATCCTTGTCCTGTTCTAGTACTTCAGTGTCTGTGTCTTGTATTTGGGTCCGCTACCAGCGCCCCCATTGTGGCATCTCAATGTGACAGCTGACAGCTGCGAGAGCTACAGTTATAACTAAATGGTTGGTTTTGGACTTATTTTGTTTCAAGAGTGCATTTTTTTCTTGAGTGACCCACAACTCAGGCTTTCAGAATCCCAGGCCTATATTATTATTACTACTACTAATAAAAATAATAATAACATACTATTAATGATAATAGCAACAACAACAACACCTGCTCATAAAACAACTTACTGGCGCAATGAAAAAAAAACCCTGGACGTTATGGTCCTTGGCTTGGCATGTTTGACATAATTTGGCCCTCGTGGAAAACTAATTGGGGAATCCTGGCTTAGATCACATGAGCTTATCCCTCTCCGACGTGTGTTATTCTCCCAGCTGGTCTGCATAGATTTATTTGTTACTTCCTCCACGTGGATATTAAAGTTTTCCATTTAGTCCCAGTGTTACATTTCCAAATTGCCTCTTCTGCTTTTATACATTTATTTAAATCCTAAGTTCCCTGTATTGGGCAAATTTCATTTCTCAATGTTTTAATTTCAGCATGGCGACAGGCATCTGAACCGTTCCTCAGCTTTGGGGTTATCCCAACATAACCGATACAAAAGGGTTCCGACTCCCGGCTTATCCAATGTCTGTCCCAGTCTTAAAGTGCCAACTCCTTAACTTATCTCTATGTACTAGCCCAGTGTCTTTGCTCTCCACACACACTTCAGGGTCCTGACCTTTGTGTGGGGGACTTCCCGTCTTAACAACCGGTCTGAGGCAGGGTGGTTGAAACGGACACTATAATTAACCTTATTTTCGGGGACTCAAACCCCACTATCCGATGACTCTAACCTCCTTTTCCGAAAACATACAGCTCTGAGGACTCTAACCTCTGAACTCCGGGGGACTCAAACCTTGCTGAGACGAATCCATTGGCGTACAAGTGCGTAAGGTATCCCAGGGATTCCGTCACTACAGAGCTCTATGGGACGAGGGGTCGACTGAGTGATAGGTTAATGAGAGAGATCAAGGTAAATCTTACCTTGTGGGCCCATCTGTCTCACGTCACCATCACACAACTGATCACTTATTCATTCTGCCTAGGAGTTCTGTTTATGTTATAATCCCATCCTCGTCGCCACATGTCATGTTGGTTTGTTTTCTTGAGATTCTTACACAGTTGATACAAATGCAATACGCCAACTTCTGTGGATAGCCACGGTTCTTTATTTAAGCAAGTACAAGCTTTTTGGAGGATCACTTAACAAACTTCGCAGTACTTGCAGAGTCCTGTCAAGCGATGCTCTTCAAACAGGGGAACAGTCCTCCCTTTTTATAGGGTTTTACACCACAGTCGGTCACGTATGCAAGATACAAATTTTAGCTACACCCACAGTCACGTGCCTGGCAAGACTAATAGTATGAGACAAAGAATACTTTAGCGCCTAAAGCAGAAGCAAAGGTCATCCATCCAAGTACTATGTGTGTCATTAGTATCAAAATTCTTGCATGTCATCAGCACAAATTAACCCTTTAAAATCTCAATAGTACTTGACAAAGACCACTTAATCACCTGAGAGCATCTAATTTCCAGCAAGTTAACAGGACAAATTATCCTTCAACATCTCATCTGTTGGGTGGAAGAGTGAGGGAATCCTTTCCCACAGTCTGACAGGTGAATGGATTATCCACAGTGTGAACTCGCTGGTGTCTCTGTAGAACAGATGACCGAGTGAATCCCTTCCCAGTCTCAACATATGAATTGCTTCTCCCCAGTGTGAACTGACTGGTGTGCCAAGAGGTAGGATGACCGAGTGAATCCCTTTCCACAGTCTGAGCAGGTGAACGGCTTCTCCCCAGTGTGAACTCGCTGGTGACTCTGTAGGTGGGATGATTGAGTGAATTCCTTCCCACAATCTGAGCAGGTGAATGGCCTCTCTCCAGTGTGAACTCGTTGATGTACCTTCAGTTTAGATGACGATGTGAATCCCTTCCCACAGTTTGAGCAAGTGAATGGCCTCTCCCCAGTGTGAACGCGCTGGTGTCTCTGTAGGTTGGATGACCGAGTGAATCTCTTCCCACAAACTGAGCAAGTGAATGGCTTCTCCCCCGTATGAACTCGCTGGTGTCTCTGTAGGTTGGATGACCGAGTGAATGTCTCCGCACAGTTTGAGCAGGTGAATGGCCTCTCCCCAGTGTGAACTCGCTGGTGCACCATTAGGGTGGATGACTGAGTAAATCCCTTCCCACACACTGAGCAGGTGAACGGCCTCTCCCCAGTGTGAACTGACTGGTGTGCCAGTAGGGTGGATGACTGAGTGAATCCCTTCCCGCAGTCTAAGCAGGTGAATGGCCTCTCTCCAGTGTGAATTCGCTGGTGCAGCACTAGGGTGGATGACTGAGTGAATCCCTTCCCACACAATAAGCACGTGAACGGCCGCTCCCCGGTGTGAACTCGCTGATGTACCTTCAGTTTAGCTGACCGAGTGAATCACTTCCCACACGATGAGCAGGTGAACGGCCGCTCCCCAGTGTGAACCCGCTGGTGAGCCATTATGTCAGATGACCGAGTGAATCCTTCCCCACAAATTCAGCAGATGACCAGCCTCTGCCCAGTGTGAACTGACTGGTGTGTCCACAAGTGGGAAGACCGACTGAATCCCTTCCCACACACAGAACAGGTGAACAGCCTTGCCCAGTGTGAACTTGCTGATGTACCTTCAGTTCAAATGATCGAGTCAATCCAACCCACTGTCTGAGCAGATGAATGGGATCTCTCCTGTGTAAAATGACGGGCGTACCAGTCGGTCAGATGATCGAGTGAATCCCTCCCCACGGTCTGAGCAGGAAGGATGATCGAGTGAATCCCTTGCTCCACTTCTTAAATATCTGCACAGAGACAGCAAAACTGGCGTGTTGTGTTTGAGATTCCTGTAGACAAATTCCTTGTCATTCTTAACCTGTAAAAAGATTTACAGAGTCCATCAATGGGTGAAGGACATTTCAGAAGAGATCATTTGATTTGCCAATGTGTGATCTGACATCACACTGTTACAGTGAAGTTCAACCCATGTTGGAGAGAGAAATAATCTTCCAACTGGGCACTGTGCTGGTATCTGGGATGACCAACAAACTCTCTGATGCTTTTTCTGTCTCTATAAGAATGGGGCATTTCTGCCATCTCCAATCTGTGACCTGGCTCAGTTTGACTCTCTCCATTGGTATTATTCCCTGTTCCCACTGAGCTGCATGAGTGCCTGGGCCCACAGTAACTGAAACACTCTCACACAAATAGCCTTTGTTGACGTGCAGCTGGGATTTTCTTTTATGTACCGTTAATTTAAAGTGCCACAGTTTTAACGCCATGTAAATATCTCCTACTGAGATGTATGGTTGGTCTGCACAGCTGTTAAATGGAATTACAGTGAATATCAGCACAAACACGAGGAATTCTCCTGACGAAGGGTCTCGGCCTGAAACGTCGACTGTACGTCTTCCTAGAGATGCTGCCTGGTCTGCTGCGTTCACCAGCAACTTTGAGAGTGAATATCAGTATTATTCAAGATTCTTCTCACAGTCATAGAAAAGAACAACACAGAAACATGTCTGGCCCATCTAGCTGGTGCCGAGCTATTCAAACTTTCTACTCCCGTACCCCTACCATCCAGGTACCGATACGAACCTCGTAAATGTTGAAATTGAGCTCGCAGGCACCACTTGTGCTGGCTGCTCATTCCACACCCAGATGACCGTCCGTGTGAAGAAGTTTCCCCTCATGTTCCCCCTAACATTTCACCTTTCACCCTTAACACATGGCCTCTGGTTGTAGTCCCACCCAATATCAGTGGTAAAAGCTAGCTTTCATTTACCCTGTCTATACCCCTCATAACTGTGGTATACCTCCATCAAATCTCCCCTTTATCTTCTACATTCCAAGGAATAAAGCCCTGACCTGTTCAATGTTTCCTTATGACCCAAGTCCTCCAGACCTGGCAACATCCTTGTGAATTTTTTCTGAATTTTTTCAACCTCTTTTGCATCTTTCCTGCAGGTTGGTGACCAAAACTGCAACAATACTCCAAATTAGGCCTCACCAATGTCTTGTACAACGTGAAGAAAACATCCATCTCCTGTACTCAGTACTTTGGTTTATGAAGGCCAACGTGCCAAAATCTTTCTTTCCGTCCCTATCTAACTGTGACACCACTTTCAGTGAATTATCGACCTGTATTCCCAGATCCCTTCCTTCTACAGCTCTCCTCAGTGCCCGACCAGTCACTGTGTAAGATCAAGGTCCTACCAAAATGCAACACCTCACAATCGTCTGCATTAAATTCCATTTCCCATTTCTCAAACCATTTTCCCAGCTGGTCCAGATCTCACTGCAAGCCATGATAGTCTTCCTCACTGTCCACGACACCACCAATCTTGGTGTCAGCCACAAATTTGCTGATCCAGTTAACCACACTTTCATCCAGATTACTGATATAGATGACAAACAACAACAGATCCAGCACTGATCCCTGCAACACACCACGAGTCACAGGTCTCCAGTCAGAGAGGCAACCATCTGCTACCACAGTCTGGCTTCTCCCAAAGACAGTGTCTCATCCAATTTACGATCTCATCCTGAATGCTGAGTGACTGAACCTTCTTGACCAACCTCCCATATGAGACTTTGTCAAGTGCTTTGCTAAAGTCCATGTGGACAACATCCACCGCATTACTTTCATCCACTTTCCTGACAACTTCCTTGAGAGACTCGGTAAGGTTGGCTGGACATGACCTACCGTGCACAAAGCCATGCTGCCTATCCTTAATCAGTCCACATCTATCCAAATACTTACATATCCGGTTCCTGCACATATGTTCCAATAACTTTCCCACTACTGATGTCAGGCTCACCAGTGTGTAACTTCCTAGTTTATTTTTAGAGCATTTCTTGAACAGCAGAACAAAATTGGTTGCCCTCCAATCCGCCAGCACCTCTCCTGTCACTAAGGATGATTTAAATATCTGTGAATGGGCCCCGACAATTTCTGCACTTGTCTTCCAGTAGGTCCCAGGGAACAAATTTTCAGGCCCTGAGAATCCATGCTAATTTGCCTTCAGACAGCAAACACCTCCACCTCTGTAATCTGTACAGGGTCCACAAAGGGTCCTGCTTTGCCTCACTTCTAACGACTGTGTCCCTCTCTGGAGTAAATACAGTAAAATCTCCCCCATATATTTTGTGTCCTTGTATGGATTACCATTCTGATCTTCCAGAGGATTAATTTTTCCCTTGCAATCTTTTCACTCTGAACATATCTGCAGAATCCCTGAGGATTCTCCTTCACCTTGTCTGCTGGGGCAACCTCATGCCTTCTTTTATTTCTTTCATAAGTGTTCACTTGAATTTCCTGTACTTCTTAAGTACCCCATTTGTTCCTATCTGCCTGTACCTGGTATGCACCCCCTTTTTATTGATCTGGGAGATGAAAGCCAAAGGGGTGATAGAGCTGCATGGTGGGAGGTGGGGGTAAGGGGGTTAAACTGAAGTTGCAGGGGGAATGGGAGTCTGAATAACAGAACAGATAGTGGAGGGGTTGTGGAGACAGATGTTGTTCAGCCCTCAGACAAAGTCAGGAATGAAAAAGTTGAGCATGGTGCAGTGAATATGCTGAACCCTGTATATTTCAATACAAGGAGCAGCGTAGGATAGGCGGATGTGTTCAGGGCATGGATCAACACCTGGAATTATGACACTAGGATCTGGCAACTGTGGACTGCGACAGGCTGCTTTATGGCAAAGGTGTGCTTGGTAAATTGAAGCCTTTAAAGCAAAATTTTGTGAGTACAAAGTGGGTATGTGTTTGTCAGAATAAAAGGTAAAGATAGAAACTGTAGGGAACCTTGATTTTCAAGAGATATTGAGACCCTGGTGAAGCACAAAATGGAGTTGCAGAACAGGGATAGGCAGGCAGGTTCTTGTAATGTAAGTGGAGTGTAAGAAATGCAAGAAAACACATGAGAAATAAATCAAGATGGCTAAAAGAAGGCATGAGGTTGCCCTCGCAGAGAAGATGAAGCATTATCCTAATGGACAGATTAAGAGCAAAAGGATTGCAAGGGGCAAAGTTGGTCCTCTGGAAGACCAGAATTGCAATTCATGTGTGGAAACAAAGCAGATCGGGAAGATCTTAATTTTTTTTTCATCTCTATTTACTCAGGAGATGGTCAGAGTCCAATAGAAGTGTTAGAAAGCGGCATTAAAATCGTGAACCCTGTGCAGATTAAAGAAGAGGAGATGTTTGCTATCCTGAGGCAGATTAGGGTAGATAAATCTCCAGGACATGACAGGGTTCTCCCTCAGACGCTACGGGAGGTAAGTGCAGAAGTTGTTGGGTCCCTAGTGGAGATAAATAAGTCATCCGTAGTGACAGGGGGAGGTACCAGAGGATTGAAAAGAACAGTCAATGTCGTTCCGCTGTTTAACGTAGAACATAGAAACCTACAGCACATTACAGGCCCTTCGGCCCACAGTGTTGTGTCAATCATGATACCTCCTCAAGAAACTGCCTAGAATTTCCCCTAGCACATAGCCCTCTAATTTCCTAAGCTCCATGTACCTATCTAAGAGGCTCTTAAAAGACCCTATTATATCCGCTTCCACCACCACTGCTGGCAGTGCATTCCACACACAAGCTACTCTGTCAAAAACTTACCCCTGACTTCCCCTTGGTACCTATTTTCAAGCACCTGTGCCCCCTCGTGTTAGCCCTCTGGCTATCCACATGATCAATGCCCCTCATCTTATACACCTAAAATGGGCTCTAAACATAAACAAGGAAATCATACATTGCTTTGAAGATTTGTTGGAAGTATACACAATTATGAGGGTATAGATAGGGTAAATGCAAGCAGCTTTTTCCATTGAGGTTGGGTGGGACTATAACCAAAGGTCATGGGTAAGTGCCTCCCACATTTAACGAAAATTTAAGGGAACCTGTGGAAAACCCCTTCACTGAAATGGTTGTGAGAGTGTGGAATGAGATGCCTGCACAAGCGGTTCATGCCAGCTCGATTTCACCATTTAAGAGAAGTTTGGATAGGTACCTGGATGGTAGGGCTATGGAGGGCTTTGGTCCTGGTGCAGGTCTTTGCATTTGTCAGCTTAAAAGGTTTTTCAGCATTTACTAGATAGGCCTAATGACATGTTTCTGTACTGAACTTCTTCCTGTTTCTATTGTAGAAAAGCTGGCCAAACTTCATTGGTAGGGAAAACTGTTGGGAATGACAAAGGAGCAGCAATGGCTGGAGTTTCTGGGAGCAATTCGGGAGCTGAATGATAGATACATCCCAAAGTGGAAGCATTGGAAAAGCAGGAGGACACAACCGTGGCTGAAATGAGAAACCAAAGCCAACATAAAAGCCAAAGAGAAGGCAAATCATAGCATAAAAACCATTGGAAAGCTTTTAGAAACCAACAGAAGACAACAAAACAAAAGAAAACGGATGAGCTCAGGGCATGGAATTATGATATTGTAGTCATTAATGAGTCTTGGTTGCACTCAGCAGCCTGAGGCACTTAGAGGAACAAGATATCCGGGGCCTCAATATCTCTGGAAAAGGAAGGTTCCCTGCACCAGTTACTTTTCAACTTCTATTTTGACAGGCACATCCAAACTCTACACCCTCAAAAATTAACTTCTGAAGGCCTCCCACCGACCAAGTACTCCTTTGCCAGAAAACAGCCTGGCCCAATCCACTGTTGTTAGATCCTTCCTGATACCATCAACATTGACCTTTCTCCAATTTAGAATCTCAACCCATGGTCCAGATCTTTTTTTTTCCATATCTACTTGGAATCTCATGGCTTTGTGATCACTAGGTACAAAGTGTTCCCATACACTAATTTCTGTCACTAGCCCTGGATCATTTCCTAACAGCTTATTGCACACGTCCATGTCAGGAATTCTATTATTGGAGGGCACATTTGACGAACTCTACCCCATCTCGTCCTTTTACAGTATGGGAGTCCCAGTCAATATATGGAAAGTTAACAACCTTTGTTTCTCGGCATAGTCTGTGATCTCTCTGTAATTGTGTTCCTCTCAATCCTCAGACTGTTGGGTGCAACTAACTCCCAGTAATGGTAACAATATCACCATTCAATGCACTGAGCTCATCTGGCTTTCCCACCATGCTTCTTGCATTTGATATACACAGCTCAGCACATTCACTGCACCATGCTCAACCTTTTGATTGCTGACTTTGTCTGAAGTCTGAACAACATCTGACTGGTGTCAAGAAAACAACCACTTCCTCAATGTCACAGAATAAAAGGAGCTGGTTGTGGATTACAGAAGAAATGGAGACGGGTTGTGAATTACAGAAGGAATGGGGACAGGCTAACCCTCATTGACATCGATGCATCTGGGGATGAGAGGGTGAACAGCTTTGAGCTCCTCAGCATCCACATCACCAAGGATCTCACGTGGTCTGTACATACTGTCTGTGTGGTGAAAAAAGCACAACAGTACCTCTTTCAACTCAGATGGTTGAAAAAGTTTGGAATGTGCCCCCAAATCCTAAGAACTTTCAACAGGGACACAATTGAGAGCATCCTGACTGGCTGCATCACTGCCTGGTATGGGAACTGTATCTTCCCACAATCGCAGGAACCTGCAGAGAGTGGTGCGGGCAGCCCAGCGCATCTGTAGATGTGAATTTTCCACTATTCAGGACATTTACAATGACAGGTGTGTAAAAAGGGCCTGAAGGATCACCGAAGCCCCGAGTCTGCCCAGCCACAAACTGTTCCAGCTTCTACCATCTGGGAAACGGTACCACAGCATGAAAGCCAGGATCAACAGGCTCTAGGACAGCTCCTTCCACCAGGTGATCAGACTGATATATTTATGCTGATACAATTGTATTTCTATATTACACTGACTGTCCTGTTTTAAATACTATTTATTATAAATTACTATAAATTACACATTTAGATGGATATGGAACATAAAGATTTCTACTCCACATGTATATGAGGGATGTAAGTAATAAAGTCAATTCAATTCAATGTCTCCACTATCTGTTCTGGCATTCTGGCTCCCATCCGCCCTGCAACTTCAGTTTAACATCCACCAGCACTAGCAAGCATGACCACTAGGATATTAGTCCCCTTCTCGTTCTGTTCCCCGAACTAATGAATCCCCTATCACACCTTTGTCTTTCCTGTGCCAGCTAATTCCCTGCCAGCAGTTTCTAAGGAGGTTTACCTGTTGTTCTGTGGGATGGCCACAAGTGTTCTCAGCAGTGGCTATTTAACCTCATTCCCCTTCCTGACCCTCACCCAGTTTCCTGTATCCCACACCTCTGGTGTAACTCACCTCTCTTCATGTCATATCTATCACCCCCTCCAACTCCTGGATGATCTGGAATTCATCCATTTGAAATTCCAACTCCCTAACGTGCAGGGTTATAGGGAGTCAGGAATGTGAGGGTATCAGGGACACTGGAGGTCTCCCCTCCTTCCCACCAACGTCTGCTGTAATTTGTAATGACCAGTGTGTGCAAAAATCTTGTGCTGTACAATTCTTGCCCAGTGACAACATGTGTAAACTGAACTTTATATAGAGAGGTATTCATTTCAACAGTGAGCAAATCACTGTCGATAAGAACTTTGATCTCCTCTGGGTTCGATCACGTTCATCTGCATTCTCACACAATCTATGTAGCAGGCCTATAGCGGGTAATGAAGGATTTTCTAACCAGAGCTTTCGCACACCGCCTATATGTGATTTTCTTGCTAAATGATGCTTTAAAAAGTTAGATTTCCAATTATCACTCCACTTCTTCCCACTTGCAAATTCTCCAGCAACTTTTGCATCGCCACAATACACACAGGTAACACCAGTTTCTGTGTTGTATTTTCTCAGGTGACTGACGGTGGTGAACTCAGTGATGGCAATGCCAATGGATATTATCTCGCAAGACGATCCAGGTATTCCCTAACTGGAAACCTTGGATGAATTGTGAGGTCGTCTCTTTTAAAGGCTAGAGCTGTGGCTTTTAGGTCCGGGGATACCGGTTGCTACACGGAATCCAGGCGTGAACTCCGGAAAGCCATTAAGGGCGCCAAGAGGCAATATCAAGCCAAGTTGGAAGTCCAGGCTAACCAGAGGGATGCCAGTAGACTATGGCAGGGTCTAAATGAGATCACTGAGAGCAAAGAAAAGGCTGGGAATATCAATAACTGTGGCGCTTCTCTTCCTGATGAACTAAATGTATTCTACGCAAGATTCGAGCAGAAAAGGAGCGTCCCGCTTCCTCCGGATGAACCAGACCTGGTGGCATCGAGAAGGACTTCAGAAGGGCCTTCCTGAGATAAATCCAAGGAAGGTGACGGGCCCAGATGGCGTCCCAGGATGGGTTCTCCGGGGCTGTGCAAGCGAGCTAGCTGGAGTGTTTGCTGACATCTTCAACTGCTCCTTGCTTCACTCTAAGATCCCCTCGTGTTTTAAGAAGGCATTGATAATCCCAGTGCCGAAGAAGAGCAAGGCGGCATGCCTGAATGACTATCAACCTGCGGCTCTGACATCAATTGCTATGAAGTGTTTCGAGAGATTGGTTATGGCACACATCAACCACAGCCTACCAGTCAACCTCGACACTTTGCAATTCGCCTACCAGAGCAACAGGTCAACGGCAGATGCCATCTCTCTGGACCTACATTCCTCCTTAGGACACCTGAAGAATAAAGACGCATCCGTAAGGCTCCTTTTCATTGACTACAGCTCTGCCTTTAATACCATCATTCCAAATAAACTGATTCCTAAACTCCGGAATCTGGGCCTTAGCACTCAGATCTGCAGCCGGATCTTCAACTTCCTCACAGACAGGACCCAGGCTGTAAAAATAGGGGACAAGCTCTCTTCTACAATCACTCTGAGCACCGGTGCCCCACAAAGCTATGTACTCAGTCCCCTGCTGTACTCACTGTACACCCATGATTGTGTAGCCAAGTTTCCATCAAACTCAATATATAAGTTTGCTGATGACACAACAATTGTAGGCCATATCTCGGGTAATGATGAGTTTGAGTACAGAGAGAAAATTAAGAACCTGGTGGCATGGTGTGAAGACAATAACCTATTCCTCAATGTCAGCAAGACGAAGGAATTGGTTGTTGATTTCAGAAGGAGTAGCGGACCGCACGACCCAATTTACATCGGTGGTGCGCAAGTGGAACAGGTCAAACGCTTTAAGTTCCTCAGGGTCAATATCACAAATGACCTGACTTGGTCCAACCAAATAGAGTTCACTGCCAAGAAGGCCCACCAGCACCTTTACTTCCTGAGAAAACTAAAGAAATTTGGCCTGTCCCCTAAAACCCTCACTAATTTTTATAGATGCACTGTAGAAAGCACTCTTCTTGGGTGCATCACAACCTGGTATGGAAGTTGTCCTGTCCAAGACCGAAAGAAGCTGCAGAAGATTGTGAACATGGAGCAGAACATCACACAAACCAACCTTCCGTCCTTGGGCTCACTTTACACCGCACTCTGTTGGAGCAGTGCTGCCAGGATAATCAAGGACACGACCTACCCAGCCAACATGCTTTTTGTCCCTCTTCCCTCCGGGAGAAGGCTCAGGAGCTTCAAGACTCGTACGGCCAGATTTGGGAACAGATTCTTTCCAACTGTGATAAGACTGCTGAATGGATCCTGACCCGGATCTGGGCCGTACCCTTCAAATATCCGGACCTATCTCTCGGTTTTTTTGCACTACCTTACTTTCTATTTTTCTATTTTCTATTTATGATTTATAATTTAAATTTTTAACATTTACTAATTTTTACTATTTTTAATATTTAATATTTGTAATCCAGGGAGCGGAAAGTGCAGAATCAAATATCGCTGTGATGATTGTACGTTCTAGTATCAATTGTCTGGCGACAACGAAGTGTAAAGTACAAAGAGAAGGGCAGTAGTCTGTCTCACTGGAGTCTGGCACATTTGTGATGTGAAAGCTACTTGTTGTTCAGGGCAAAGGTGCTTGGTATCATTATGTACCCAGAGAGAATGGGTCAAAACATGTCCTCACGGGTAGAAAGGTGCAGAACAAGAGGAGGTAGAACAAGCAACACACACAAAATGCTGGAGGAACTCAGCAGGCCAGGCAACATCTATGGAAAAGAGTCCTAATGCTGAGTTCCTTCAGCATTTTGTGTGTGTTACTCGTTCTACCTCCTCTTGTTCTGGACCTTTCTCGCCGTGAGGACATGTTTTGACCCATTCACTCTGGACATCTGCAGACTTTCTCTTGTTTGTGATTGGAGGTAGAACAAAGGTGATTTTCTCAACTGCTGATATAAAAGATTTTGTTCCCTTTCTCCGAGTTCCCAATCCTTGCATTTAGACAGCTGGAGCTCAGCTCTGGCTGAGAGATCCATCGGTCCCCGGGGCCCGTGTTCGGAGCGTGGGGCTGAAAGAGAGGGAAGACAGCAGGACTATCCCGGTATTCCGGGTCACGATTTCCAGAGTTCACAGCAAATGTCCCAGAAGTCGGTGTTGAAAAACCCGCGCCCAGGGATTCATTCTTACCTGCAGCTCATATCTCACCTGAGCCGATTTCCGGAGGCCTATGGATACCCGAGACTATTTGCATACTGCGCGCATGCGTGATATTCGGGACGAACCTCAACCCTGACGCCTGCGCATTCGATCGATGCTTCAGCGAGAGCGAAATTTGGAACGTTGAGGTTTCTGGGTAATTAAGGTGCCATTAAAAGTTTCTGCAAGCAAAGGTTTTACGTCCGTACCTCAGTTTCTTTTTTAAATGTGGATAACTGAGCAGCTCTTTTAACGCACAAAGCAGCTCCCATAAACAATACACTTAATATCAGCGAAATTTCCGCGTTTCTGATGCCAAAGTAGAACCTTCTTACAAATGCAGATATAAAACACGGGGGACAACCAAGCTGTCTGAAGCGCAGTCCTTTGAAAAGAGTGAAAATGACACAAAACGTTGAAAAGAGGAGGGAAGAAGGAGTTTAACCAACTTTAGCAAGAGCCCTGAAGAACGTCATAACCCCAGTGCGCTCACTCTCTTATTCAGCCTGGAAAGAAGCATGCAGGAAATTGATGCAGGCGTGTAGGATGACAGGCATTGGTCGTGTGGATAGCCGGAGGTTTCTTCCCAGGGCTGAAACAGCAAACACGAGGGGTCATAGGTTTAAGGTGCTTGGAAGTAGGTACAGAGGAGATTTCAGAGCTACGTTTTCTAAACAAAGAGTGGTGTGTCTGTGGAATGCATTGCCAGCAACGGTGGTAGAGGCGAATACAATAGGGTATTTTAAGAGACTCTTAGATAGGTACATGGAGATTAGGAAAATAGAGGGCTATGCAGAAGGGAAATTCTAGGCAGTTTCTGGAGTAAGGTACATGGTCGGCACACCACTGTGGGCCGAAGGGCCTGTAACGTGATGTAGATTTCTATGATTCCGTGAAATTCAATGGAAATCTATCCCACGGAGTGGTGACTGGTTGCAACCTGTCATCACAGGGAGAGTGAGAGGGAAACGGCAGGGATAGATTTTGATATACTGATATGGAACAGAAACATGGGCAGGAATCAAATAGTCTGAGTGGCCTCCCTAGTTTACATTGAGAGTGTGGCAGAGACCGTAAGTACCCGAGACACGGGATTTGATACAGAACTGATTTATCTTTCACAGATCCACAATATTAAACATCAGTCCAGTTTAAGGCTAACATCAGCAGAATGGACTCCCCTAATGCTCAGTGACCAGGGTTCAGTCCTGGGTGCGATGAGCAGCCACAAGAACTGCAAATTTTGACGGTAGCAGTCCCTCATGAACCTGCAGCTGCCTTCAGTCATCGTGATGGTTAAACATTTAACACAGAACTGATTTGAATTTCCTCCCTGATGTGAAGTTGCTGATGTTGCAGCAGCCGGGGTGGTTTAGTAAAACTCTTTGCTCACTCCGGACAGAAATGTGGCCTCTATTTATTGTGAACTCACCGGAGCATCACAAGGTGGGTTAACTGAATGAGTCTCTTCGCACACACGGAGCAGGTGAACGGCCGCTTCCCAGTGCGAAGCTGTTGGTGTATCTGCGATGGCGACTGAATTCCTTCCAAAATGAGAGCCAGTGAATGACATCACACTGCTATCAACGTCATGGCGATGTATCCAATCAGATCACGGACATGGACACGTGATCGGGCTCTCCTTGTAGCGAGTGGGGCGCTGTCTTCTCCAGCATCTCCACCTCCACATTCAAGGATCGGCGGCATTCAAGCGCTGGTGAACTGACAGATACAGCGGAACGAACGTGCTGTTGTGTTTGTGATTCCCATACACAAATGCTTTGACTTTTCTACACTGTTAAAAGTTTACAAAGCCCGTCAGTGGGTGAAGGACAGTGTTTCAACTCAGATAATTTTAGTCTCCATGGTGCCTTCTGATAAAAACACTGTCACAGCTCAAAACAATTTGGAGGAAAAACACTTCATCTTCTAACTGGCTACAGTTCCGGCATCAGGCACAATATCAAACTCTCTGCTTCCGTCTCTGTATCAAAATGGATCATTCCTGCCCTTCATCAGTCTTTGACTTGGCTCAGTTTGTCTGTCTCCTTCGCATTCTGAACATGCGCCACACACCCACTGAGATCACGTTTTATATACACGGCTGTGACTAGAGACTTTCTGATTATTATGTACCTCGGCATCTCACGGTGGTAAACTCACAGTCAGCAATGGTATTGAACCTCAGGAGTAGGTTATTATGCTTTCTCGTTGGAGATCGATAAACTGCCGGTAGTGTGTGGCTGGATGAGTGGGTCGTTTTCAGACTGGAAGCGGGTAGCGTTTGGAGTACCCCAGAGATCAGTCCCTGACCACAGTTGTTCACAGTTTAATGGCCGGGCGGATGTGAGATGTCCCAGTCTGCTGGTAACGCAGAAAGTGTGGAGTTGGGGGGTGGGGGGCGCTATTCACATGCAATTTCGTAGCTTTGCAATCTGTACATAGTTCACTGTGGGGCTACAGTGGCGCGTTCCATTGCTGGGATCAGTGCACAGTCACAGTGGGCTATGAGGATTTTGTGAATAAAGCACCATTCTCCAATTTAGAATCTCAAGCTGGGGAGCAAGCCTATCGTTTGTATATTTAAGTTGTATTTATGGCATTGTGATAACCAGATACTGCAGCCCTCCACGACGTCTCTATCCAGGCCTTTCAATATTCGACTTCATTCAGGAAGCTTAATAGTCTGAGTGTGGATAAATCTCCTGGACCTGATGGAATGCACCCTCAGGTTCGGAAGGAAGTAACTGGAGAGATTACGGAGCCTGCAGAGAGACTTAGATAGCTTAGGGGAATGGGCAAGGAAGTGGCAAATGAAATACAATGTTGGAAAGTGTATGGTCATGCACTCTGGTGGACGAAATAAATGGGCAGACTATTATTTAGATGGGGAGAGAATTCAAAATGCAGAGGTGGAAATGGACTTGGGAGTCCTTGTGCAGGATACCCTAAAGGTTAACTTCCAGGTTGAGTCGGTGGTGAAGAAGTCAAATGCAACGTTGACATTCATTTCTAGAGGTATGGAATATAAGAGCAGAGATGAGATGGCGAGTCTCTATAAGGCACTCCTGAGATCACACAGACTATTGTGTGAAGTTTTCGAATCCTTATTTTAGAAATGATATACTGACATTGGAGAGGGTTCAGAGAAGATTCACGAAAATGTTTCCAGGAATGAAAGGTCTACCGTATCAGGAATGTCTGGCAGCTCTTGGGCGGTATTCCTTGGAGTTCAGGAGAATGAGGGGGGATCTCATAGAAACATTTTGATTGTTAAATGACCTGAACAGATTAGATATGGCAAAGCTGATTTCCCATGATAGGGGATTCTAGGACAAGAGACTTCCGTATTGAAGGACGTCCATTTAGAACAGAGATGGGGAATTTGTTTATTTTTATCACCTACTGAGCTACAGTGAAAATCTTGCCTGACGTACGATCCACACAGATCTACACGTTACAACAATACATTGAGCTGATATACGACAAAACAATAACTGTAACAAAGCATTATGGCTGCAGAGAAAGTGCAGTGCAGATAGACATATGGTGCAGGGTCACGTCGGGTTACATTGTGAGGTCGAGTCCATTTTATTGGACTGGAGACCATTCATTTGGCTTATAACCGCAGACAGGAAGCCGTCCTTGAGCCCGGTGTTACGGGCTTTAAGGCTTTTGTATCTCTTCCCCGCTGGTGGAGCGGGTTTGCAGCAAGAATGTCCGGGTTGTGAGGATCTTTGAGTACATGGCCTGCTTTTCCGATGCAGGGGAAGTGTAGGAAGAGTCCATGGAGGGGAGGTTTGTTTCTCTGATGTTCTCTGCTCTCCAAAGCTCTCTGCAGTTCCTTGCGGTCATGGGCAGAGCAGTAGCCATACGAAGGCGTGAAGTATCGACAAGCTCAGAGACCTCGGCCTTCACCCTGCCTTGTGTAGCTGGATCCAGGACTTCCTGTCAGATCGCCGGCAGGTGGTAAGAGTGGGCTCCCTCACCTCTGTCTCTCTGACCCTCAGCACTCATACCCCACAGGGTTGTCTCCTTGGCCCCCTCCTTTACTCTCTGTATTCCCATGACTGTGTCGCCACTCACAGATCCAATCTGCTAATTAAATTCCCTGACGACACTACACTGATTGGCCTAATCTCAAATAATAACGAGGCAACCGGCAGAGAAGAAATCATCACCCCGACACACTGGTGTCAAGAAAACAACCTCTCCCTCATGGTGACAAAAACAAAGGAGCTGGTTGTGGACTACAGGAGGAATGGAGACAGAGATCAAGTTCAACATTTCCAAGTCTGTTATTGACACAAAATGCACATTTTAATATTGATCAGGACACAACATATTTATAGATTGTTACTGACAGAGAATCGTATAATTTGTGTTCCGTGTGTTATCTGAATGTACTTGCCTGTGATGCTGCCACAAGTCAGTGTTTCTCTGTACCTGTACCTTCCCGTACTTGTGCACTTGGCAATAAATTCAACAGGACCTGAGAAATCTCAGTGAGATTTGATTAGTGATGATCATCTTGGCAGCTCGGTCGGTCGAATGTAGAGAGACAGTACACTGTTAAATGCAAGACCCTGAACAGTGTCGATGAGCAGAGGGATATTGGATCCAAGTTCACAGCTCCCTGAAAGAGACTGCACAGATTGATCGGGTGGCTAAGAGAGATATAACGAGAGGTTACACAAACTTGCGTTGTTTTCTGCAGAGCGGCGCAGGCTGGTCTGAGACTGGATGGACGTTTATAAGATTACGAGAGGAATAGATAGAGCGGGCAGACGATGTATTTTTTCTGGGGGTTGAAATGTCTAATGCATTTATGGTGAGAGGAGATATGAGGGGCAAGTGTTACGAGATCACAGGTTTCATTTTGCTGTGGGTGTTTCTTTAAGAGAGTCTGCAGGAGGCGGGAGTGTGACGTCACTACACTGACTGCTGGAGCTCTCAGTCTGAGAGAGAGAGAGAGAGGGAGGACTGCAAGCTGAAGTTTGCTAAAGTAATGGGTAAAAGTTTGATACTTTTCCCATGCCAAAAGGACTGGGTGAAGGAGCGGCGCGCAGTGCATATTGAATGTGTGATTGTCACTGTTTTGATCCATAAGTGGACTGTTGGAGTTTTTCTGTAGCGACCACTTTCGTTAACACTTGCATGGATTCGGGTGTTGTGTAACAACCACTTGTTCTAAAGAATATTCCTGTGACTGTCACCTTGTACAATCTCTTCGTGGATTTTGGAATACGACTCGGTGACTAAAAATCTTCTGTGACTGTTACTTCGTTTTCCCAGCGTGGAACCAGTGAAATTCTTCGTGATTACTTCCTCGTTGCATTTTAATGTGGATTTACAACTTTTCCCATTCCGTGGATAACTGAAACTTGCCATCTTGAAACTTTAAGTACTTGTTCCTAAACTTGACAGTGTGGGAGCCACAAACGCAGAATACTGTTAACTTCTGTTTCGGTGAGTAGTTTGTTTAATTTTCTATATACTAATAAAGACAGTAGTTTACATTAAAACTGAGTTTGTGGTCTATTACTGCAGGTACATACACAAGTTTGTGTCTTTCCACAGAGTGGCGGGTTGCTGGAGTCTCTGCCTGGGTTGGGACCCCACAGGTCACGTGATCCCATTCGCCCCTCCCATTTAACCGCAGGCGGGCAGCAGCTGCGCGTCTGTTCCCGAGGCCCCGCCCTCCGGATGACGCAACAATCACTCCGCGCCTGCTCACAGTCCCCATATGGACGGTGTTTGCCTTTCCGCTCGGTGCTGAAGTGAGTCCGTCTGCGGGATCGGCAAAGGCTTATCGCCTCCTGGGTCGGGGCGCCGGGGATCGGGATCACTGTCTGCGGGCCGAAGATATCACTTTCCCATCGGTGAGTGTTGAGACCGATCCCGAGCGGGGAGATCTGATGTTGGCCGTGAGGCCCGAACTCATTTATTTTCCAATTATCTGGGCTCGTCAGAAATGTGTCGACTTCACTTAATCTGCACTGAACGATCCAAACCAGGAGCCCAGGCTGTCTATTTCCGCAGAATTGAAATGGAAGACCCGCCAACTGGTCACGTGAGGCTTTTTACCGCAGATCAGCCCGCCCTCCGCTTCGTGACGCAAGATCACTTGGCGTCTTTAAACTATCCCCGGATGGATGGTGATGTTTCCTCCTTGTTGTGTTGGGGGAATCTGATGTTGGCCCCTGAGTCCCGTTAACTTCCCCCAAGTCGGCTCTCTTCCTGAGGCTCCTCGCATTTGTCCTTTGAGCTTTATGGCTGTTGTGTCTTCTCCCGGACTGGGGAGGGTGAGAAAGGAGAACGATCCAGGTTATGGGGATCTTTGATTTCACTGTCTGCTTTACAGAAGGATTGGGAAGTCCAGGGAGGAGAATGGTTTCTGTGATTGCTGATCTGTATCCAAAGGTCTCTGCAGTCCCTCACAGTCATAGGCAGAGTAGTTACCATGCAAAGATATGAAGTGTCCGAATTGGAAATTTTCTATGGTGTATTGATAAAAAATTGGTGAGGATCAAAGTATATATGGCAAAGTTCTTGTTGTTTGTTCTAACTTTGTCATTTTATACAGTAGTATGTACTATTGTAATTCCACCAAGATACAACACAGAGCGTCATAGGAAGTCATTCCTGCCTGTGGCCATCAAACTTTACAACTCCTCCCTTGGAGGGTCAGACACCCTGAGCCAATAGGCTGGTCCTGGACTTATTTCATAATTTACTGGCATAATTTACATATTACTATTTAACTATTTATGGTTCTATTACTAATTATTATTTATGGTGCAACTGTAGCAAAAAACAATTTTCCCCAGGATCAATAAAGTATGACTATGACTATGATACTATTAATTCAGTATCTGTGTATTGCTGGAGGACCATCAGTGATTGTCCTTGATCCCTTCTCCCACATGGTTCCATCTGCTCATCCCTGCCCATCTTGTTCAACCTCTGTCCAGTCTCCTAATCCCCAACCCCACCCCCCACCCCAGCTTCAGTGATGTACATAAACCATCTAGATCAACCTTGGTCCACCCTGTATCTCACAACCTCAATATTATATATCAGCAATCTTTCTTCTAACCCTTGTTTTTATTGTGAAGTATTCATTTACAACTTTGACCTTGCTGTGTTATTTCCAGAATCAGTTTAGCTAGAATGCCAGAGGGTCATCAGGTACCAGTTCTGTTGTGCATTGGTGTGGAGGTGCTAGTTATTGAATTGTGACTGGCTGACACACTGCAGCATTTTACTGGCAGGAAAGAGTACTGGGAGAGTTGGTGCTTGCGCTATAATTCTGTGATCTACATTACAGGCATATGGAACTGTCAGTGTTTTGGCTTTAATGCTTCTAGAAATGGGGCTGGATGGTCGTCCTTCTGAAATGAAGCAGAAATTTTGAGCAGCTGGACATTGGTTGTGGGGAAATCCCGGATTGCACTACCCAGTGTGAGATGTGGGGGCAATGTGTGAGACTCTCAGGGTTAGTGAGTGGCAGATTCAGCTGTGTGACTCTGAGTTTGGGTCCTGGGTTATCACAGTTTTTGACCCAGGTAAAATGGATCCGGGGATCGAGCTGCTTGGGCTTATAAGGTTTTGAGTGAGTATTTCTGGTCTGGGATCAGATGCTTGTTTCTGGAGTTCCTTTGGAAGCAATGATTGCTAATCTGAGGAGAGGATGAGTTCCCATTCCATCCTCACAGGGAGAGGCTATGAGTAAATGGGCTGGTCCATGTTTACAACAGTAGAAATAGACCTGTGAGTTTGGTGTTCAAACTGTGTTTGGAAACCCCCCCCTGACTGTCACCTGTCTGTCACTTGGTGGAAATCAGAGAGAATCTTGAGTTGCTGGAGATCTGCACTAAAAACAGAAAATGTTTGAAGTCATTCTGACAAAATGTTATTAACCTGAATTGTAATGTTTGTTCCTCTCCCCACAGCTGTTCCTTACCTGCTGAGCATTTCTGGTAATTCCAGTTTCTTTTTATTACATTCACCCTGGACTGGTTTATATTTCCTGAAATGGACCTGTTTTAATCTGGGAATGGAAATGGCTTGTTCTGTGACAGTAGTACAGTAAAGAAAGCACAACTTTTCCCTGTAAATTATACAGGTACCAATCTGTCTGTTATTCCTGGAAATGTGTTTTGTGCAGTTGTTGCTAACGAGGTCTACAAGAATAATATAAGGAATGATCGGTTTTATGTATGAGGAGCATTTGATGGTTCAGAACCTGTGCTCAATGGAGTTCAGAGGGACAGTGGGGGTGGTGGAGAGATGTATGGTTAAGTAAACCTACCGAATGCTGAAAAGCCTGGATACAATGGATATGGAGAGGATGTGCCCATTGGACAGAGAGTCTGATCTGACAGCACAGTCTCAGAATAGATATGCTTCCCTTTAAAACTGTGATGAGGAAAATATTTTGGCCTAAAGAAGTCTGATCTGTGGAAGTTGTTACCGCAGAGGTTAGTTGAGGCTGCCATTTGGGTATATTTATGACAAAGATTGATATATTCATGATTGCTAAGTAGCTTTAGGGTCACAGGAGGAAGGCAGGAATATGGTGTTGGAATGAAAATCAGCCATGGTTGAGTGGTGAGGCAGACCAGATGGATCGAATCACCTAATTCTGTTCCTGTGTCTTATGTCTTACCATGTCTGACTGATGGCTCCTTCTTATCCCATATCGTTTTGTGACGTGTGAGGGAAAATAAAAGATTGTTCACTGAGATCATTACAGTATATTTACCTTTAACATTTAAATTTCGGTGAGTTTTGTTCTTAGCAACATTAAGCAGAAACGTTTGGTTCTCCTTTCTATTGTTAATGTGCTTCATTATCTTTCATGTTAAAGTTAGACCTGCGGTGAGAGATTTATTGGAAGAAAAACCCCAACTGGAAGCAAACCACGACTGAAGACGAGGGAACAGCAACAAGTGAACCAGCCCGAGGATTGAGAGCATCAACTGGAGAGAACCCATCTCACTCGGAGAATCCAGTGATTCAGTCAGGAGAAAGTTTGGTGAGTCTCATTTACTCAAACTTTGGTCCTTTAGACATTACATACCTGTACAAAGGAAGGTAGGAATGTCCCCGGAAGAACCAGCTATGCCTCTGGCAGATCTAGTTGCAATCACTCCAGGTCTGGTAATGTGCTTCCAGCAGCCCAGCCCTTTAAAACCACTCCCATTCTGTGGAAGTGGAATCCGGATAAAGTCACTCAGAGACCGCATAAGTACAAACCCGTTTTTCCAAGCACCTGGGGCTTACTCCGTTATTCGCTCAAACAGGAACAGTCTATGACTGTTCTCGCCCAATCCACTAACTGACTAACAATTCCACTTACACCACAGGTATATCCGTCCAGATACCCCCCACACAAGACAGGCTGGAGCCAAAGTTATTTACTACATGACAGCCCCTAAAGACAAATTACAAAGTAGTCATAATGGCTTTCACACACGGAACAGACTGAAGCTGTCCTGTCTCTACGCATGAGTGCGCAAGGAGATAAGCATCCTGAAACCCCAGCTAGCAACCCTCAAGAAGAAATATGACTCAGCGTGGCTTAGCACATCTGTTGATCATCAGCAGTTTCTTTCAGGAAAACAGGCTGCTATTGTTTAATGAAGTGTTGAGCCTTTTACGTACTTTATCATTCCCACTTTACATGATCAACAAAGCAGTAATTTTTTACAGAGAAAGCAAACGAGTAGGGCATTGACTTATCAGTGGGTAAAAACAGCATACAACAGTAATTATAACAATAATATGTACAACTATTAGGCCATAATGCAATATCATGCCCCACATATTACCGAACAGGAATTCAAAGACCACCATTTCGACCCTTCGGTGAACCCATGTAAATCCTGCCCTACTCTCTTGATGCTGTGAGTCTCCTTGGCAGTGTGCTCGGAGAGGGATGTAATGTTAGTAGAGTCATCAGGGATATAGGTGCAGCATTCTGTGTCAATAATAGCACAGGTTCCCCCTTTCTCAGCTGGGATAAAATCTAAAGCCATACGATTCTGTGGGACTGTTTGCCAGATTGCAATCATTTCAGTGGATATTTCTGTTACTTGGGCCTGTGTTTCTGTCAGGGCCCCTGCAGTATTGTGGCCAGCTCCTCAAGTGCTGTAGCCAAATTGATTATCTCTCGTGAATTCCTGGCTACTCCATAGGAGAGAAAACTGATCATCCAAAATCGCTCAGTCTCAGTTATTCCTCTCCGCTGCTGGGCACCTGCAAGTATGGCCAGGATGCATGTTTCCCTGTATAGGAAGTTCCGTTTGGTGGGGGCCTGAGATACCATCCCTCAAATCACTGACAGCCACAGTCATCTCTGACTGGACACAGTTCCTCACCTCACTTCCCCGTGTGTTTTTTGAGAAAGCCCAGGCTGAGAGTTCCTCACTCTGGCTGAGCAGGATTACTGACATTGGAATCATAGTTTTACCATGCTGGGGAATTTCTGCACAAACCCAGCAGGCCCCTAGTTCTACCTGTTTGGCATAGGTGTGACAGAGAGACGGAAAGGTGTTAACGTGGGATCTCCCGGATGCTGGGGTGAGCCCTCTCAAAGACATAAACACAAACACCACTAACTATCAACCAATACATTTTCCTTTAGTCCGAGAGAGTCCTTCTACTCAGTTCCTTCAGTAACACGTTTGTAGTCTGTTCGATGTATCCACCGAAATTGCCCCTTCAGTTTCACAGCTGTGGGAGTGGTCAGTAACTCCTGATATGGTCCTCTCCACCGAGATCCGAGTTTCCCTCAATCCCAGTTCTTGATCCGGACAAAATTACCAGGTTCTATGGTGGGATAGTCACTCCTCTCTGCAGAGTGGTTCTCTTCCTTGTAAGCCTGTTGTACCTATAAATGTAATGCTTGGAAAACTTTGGTTAGTTGGCATATATATTTCCCCATCTCTTCCCCCAGGGTATGCATATCCAATTTTGCTGGTAGACTTTCTGGGAACAATGGTACACAAGGTCTTGGTCCCCAGGGTGTCCTCATGGGCCGTCCATAAAAGATTTCAGCTGGTGACAACATTGTTTTCCCCTGTGGGGTAACCCTCATGTGGAATAGGGGTAACGGTAGGACCTTCAACCAAGTGAGTCCAGTCTCCACTGTTAGTTCGGCTAATTTACTCTTCAGAGTGCCATTGGCTGTTTCCACTATGCCAGCGGCCCGTGTGTGGTGTACACAGTGGAATTGTTGCTTCATAGTTAGTTCATTACATAGCCCTTCGTTTACTTTTGCCACAAAGTGTGGGCCATTGTCAGAGCTCAGCATACCTGAGAGTTATTTCCTGCAATAATACCTTCACAACAGTCATAGTAGTATTATTGGTAGTTGGAATAGCTTCAATCCATCTACTAAACACATTTATAATAACTAAGCAGTATCTACAGCAATGTACTGCAGGCAATTCAATAAAATCAACTTGTAGACATGAATAAGGTTCACCTGTCAAGGGAGTTGTACCCGGTGTGCAGGGTACAGGTTACCAACCATTCCCTCCTTTCCCAGGTGTGTACAATTATGTATTTAATTGACCAATATTGATAAAAACTCTGCAGGAAAATAAATCTGCCCCACTGGGGTGATCCAAAAACCTAGGTCAGGGTCTTTCTGGCACACATCTGGGAACACAATTTGTGCTCCTCCTCAGAGGCGTCCCCCTGAAAAGTACGTACCTCCCGCATGTCTGGCAAACTCGTTCTGCTTAAGTCACGAAAGGTTGCTTGACGGGAACCCGAGGGCACCACAACTACCGAGGATTGTACCGCACTTTTCACTGTCTCATCCACTAAAGCGTTGCCTTTCGTGACCTGTGTGGGCCGCACATTTAACAATAGCCAAAACTCAAGGTAGCTGTAGAACTGTGAGTAAAGTTGTTTACAAAGGTGGCATTGCTAATGGGGTGGCCAGAGGAAGTCTGGAATCCTCATGTTCCCAGAGAGCCCCGTAGTCATGTACAACTCCAAATGCGTAACAGGAGTCTCTGTAAATGTTCGCACTTTTGTCTGTTGCTAGGATACAGGCACGAGTCAGAGGAAACAGCTCAGCCTTCTGGGCAGAGACAGCTGCTTAAAAAGAGGCCTGCACAACTATTTCACTGTCTGTCACTATTGCATAGCCAGAATATTGTTTTCCTGCTGGATCCACAAAAGAGTTTCCATCCTTATAAAACGTTGCCTCGGGCTTCAGGGGGTATTGCGGAATGGATGGGAGAGTCTGTCCTTCTTTCATGGTGATCCAGACAGGGGGGCAGTTGGTGTAGTTGAATTCATGGCCTGAAGTTGCCCAGAGATGGGGTACAACGTCTTGAGTTTGGTCAATATTAAAAGAATGTCTTACCAGATGTCCCGTCTTCACCTCAGTCTCCTTCCAGTATCGGAATTAGCCCATGGCCAAGTCTTGCCAGTCTCCCTCGGTGCTGGAGGCTTGTTTCATTGAGGTGTAGGCAAGGAACCCAGGTTCTTTGGCTTGAACCCAGGGCAAACCCTAACGGTGGTCTGGGGAACCACCAGTCCCGTCTGTCGCCAAAGGAAATCCGGAACTTCGGCCAATAATGCACTGCCCTCTCTTCCTTTAACCTCTCCAATCACCGTGACTGGGAACTTCTGTCCCTCGAGGGGTGCATAATATTGGCTTTCCTCAGTTGAGTACGCCATAGGGTCATAGCACAGAGTCACGGTGGGTGGACCGCTGGCATTGGGGTTTCAAATGAAGTGGAGTCCTGATTAAGTGACCACCACTGGGGGGGTCGGTAACTGGGGAAGCTGTCGGTTGTTCACTGGTCCCAGGGTTCCAGTAATATGTCAAAGCTCATCGCATTCAATTTCAATCATAGTCAGGCCAATCCATATTATTTGTTTTAATTATGTGGACGAACCAAACATTCATCTCAGCAGTAATTTTTTACATGGCATTAAAACTGTGATACTTTAGGTTAATAATACATAAAAGAAAATCCCAGCTGCAATCAAGAAAGCCTATTTGCGTGAGCGTGTTTCAGTTACTGTGGGGGCCAGGAACCCATGCAGCTCAGTGGGAACAGGGAATAATACCAATGGAGAGAGTCAAACTGAGCCAGGTCACAGATTGGAGATGGCAGAAATGCCCCATTCTTATAGAGACAGGAAGAGCATCAGAGAATTTGATGGTCATTCCATATACCAGCACTGTGCCCAGATAGAAGATGATTTCTCTCTCCATCTTGGGTTGAACCTCACTTTAACAGTGTGATGTCAGATCACACCTTGGCAAATCAAATGATCTCATCTGAAATGTTGTCCTGCACACACACTGATGGATTTTGTAAATATTTTTACAGGTTAAAAATGAGAAGGAATTTGTCTCCAGGAACCTCAAGCATCGCACGCCAGTTTTGCTGTCTCTGTCTAGATATTTAAGAAGTGGAGCAAGGAATTCAATTGACCATCCTTCCTGCTCAGACTGTGGGGAGGGATTCACTTGGTCATCTGATCGAATGGCACATCCGTCATCTTACATAGGGGAGAGGCCATTCATCTGCTCGGACAGTGGGAATGGATTCACTCAGTCATCTCATTTGAAGGTATATCAGCAAGTTCACACTGGGAAAGGCTATTCATCTGTTCTGGGTGTGAGAAAGGATTCAGTCAGTCTTCCCGTCTGTGGACACACCAGTCAGTTCACACTGGGCAAAGGCTGGTCATCTGCTAAATTAGTGGGGAAGGATTCACTCAGTCATCTGACCTAATGGCTCACCAGCGAGTTCACACCGGGGAGCTGCCATTCACCTGCTCAGACTGTGGCAAGGGATTCACTTGCTTATCTAAACTGAAGGTACATCAGCAAGTTCACACTGGAGAGAGGCCGTTCACCTGCTCATTCTGTGAGAAGAGATTCACTCACTCTTCCACCCTACAGAGACACCATCGACTTCACACCGGGGAGAAGCTATTCACCTGCTCAGTCTGTGGGAAAAGATTCACTGATTCATCCACCCTACAGGGTCACCAGCGAGTTCACACTGGGGAGAAGCCATTCACCTGTTCAGTCTGTAGAAAGGGATTCAGTCATTCATCCCACCTACAAAGTCATCAGCGAGTTCACACTGGAGAGAGGCCGTTCACCTGCTCAGAATGTGGGAAGGGATTCACTCAGTCATCCCACCTACAGAGACACCAGCGATTTCACACTGGGGAGAAGCTGTTCACCTGCTCAGAATGTGGGAAGGGATTCACCCAGTCATCTGAATTATTGGCACACCAGTCAGTTCACAGTGGGGAGTGGCCATTCACCTGCTCAGAATGTGGGAAAGGATTTACTCAGTCATCCCAACTATTGGCACACCAGTCAGTTCACACTGGGGAGTGGCCATTCACCTGCTCAGAATGTGGGAAGGGATTCACTCGGTCATCACAACTACTGGCACACCAGTCAGTTCACACTGGGGAGAAGCCATTCACCTGCTCAGTCTGTGAGAAGAGATTCACTCAGTCATCCCACCTACAGAGTCATCAGCGAGTTCACACTGGGGAGAGGCCGTTCATCTGCTCAGAATGTGGGAAGAGATTCACTTACTCTTACACCCTACAGAGACACCAGCGAGTTCACACTGGGGAGAAGCTGTTCACCTGCTCAGAATGTGGGAAAGGATTCTCTCAGTCATCCAACCTACAGAGTCACCAACGAGTTCACACAGGGGAGAGGCTGTTCACCTGTTCAGTCTGTGAGAATAGATTCACTCACTTATCCAGCCTACAGAGACACCAGCGAGTTCACACTGGGGAGAAACCATTCACCTGCTCAGAATGTGGGAAAGGATTCACTCGGTCATCCAACCTACAGAGTCATCAGCGAGTTCACACTGGGGAGAAACCGCTCACCTGCTCAGAATGTGGGAAAGGATTCACTCAGTCATCCCAACTACTGGCACACCAGTCAGTTCACAATGGGGAGTGGCCGTTGTTATGAATCCCTAGGTTACGTTTGCTGTGGACTGTCAATTTAGGAGAGAGAGAGAGAGAGAGATTAAGAAGGCAAATCAGTCCAACTTGCAGCTTGTTTACATCGCTCGCAGCTTGTTTAGATTTAACCAAGGACACAGACACTCAGAGTCAGACGGAGATGAAAGAGGAAAAATGGAAGGATCGAATCATCCAACCTATGGAGTCATCAGCGAGTTCACACTGGGGAGAGACCATTCACCTGCTGTGAATGTGGGAAGGGATTCACTCAGTAATCTAAACTTGTGATACACTACTGGGTTCACGCTGGGGAGAAAGTTTCAATAAGCTGCATGCTGGATATTTGTCCATCACCATTGCTGAATGCAATTTTGAGAGTGACTGTCTTTGCTGAACTCTGCAATTATTGCTGCTGCTCACCACACCCAGATCTGCACCCTGGTCACTGGGCAGGGGAAAGGTTTGCTCTGCTGCATATTCACCTTTAATGGGACTAGAGTTTAATTTTCTGGATCAGAGACAAAACAATCATTTCCATTTTAAACTCTGTGTCCGGTACTTGGTGAATTTCTAACATAACTAGTGTACAGTAGAGAGTCAAGTCTGCCTGGCTGGTCCTTACCAGTGATTCCGTTCCACGAATCTGCTTGGGAATCTGGTGATCTGCTTGGGAAATCTTATTAAGCCCTGAATTAAATTTTGTCAAATGTTGTTTGTTTGTTTTTTTTTTGGTTTTCTTGCTATTTTCTATGTTCTTTGCCTGTTAATATTGCAGATACTTGGGCCAAAATGTTGATTCCCATCGATAGATGCTGCCTGACCTGCTGAGCTCCTCCAGCACGTTCTGTTATGGCTCTAGATTTCCAGCATCTGCAGTATCTCTTGTGGCCCATTTGCTTGTATGTTTCTGGAAAGGACTGCAGGTAGGCAGAGAGGGTGCTGTGGCTCTGTTGGTAAAAATTTAAATCAAATCATCGGAAAGTTGACATGGTGTTGGAAGGTGCTGAGTCATTGTGGGTGGAACTAAGAAACAGCAAGGGTGAAAAGATCTTGATTTGTTTTGCGACCCCCAAACAGTAGTAGGTATATTGTCTGCAAATTACAATGGGAGAAATAAAATGCATGCTAAAACAGCAATGTACAATAGTCATGGGAGATAGTCATGCAGATATATTAGGAAAATCAGGTCGGCGCAGGATCCCAAGAGGAGGTTTCCTAGAATGCCCACAAGATGGCTTTTTAGAGCAGCTCCTGGTTGAGCCCAGCTGGGGATCAGCCATTCCCAATTGGGTGTTATGCAATGAACCAGAATTAATTAGAGTGCCTAAGGTGAAAGAACCCATAAGGGCAAATGATCTTAATGTAATGGAATTCACCCTGAGGTGTGAGAAGGAGAAGCTAAAGTGAGGTATTCCAGTGTAACCATGGAATAAAGAGAATTATAAAGGCATGAGAGAAGAATTAGCCAATGTTGATAAGAAAAGAACATGGGCGGAGATGATGACAAAATGGCTGGAATTTCTGGAAGCAATTTGGCAGGCACTGGATATATATGTAAAAAAGAGGAAGATGTATTCTAAAGACAAGATGAAACAACCGTGGCTAAGCCAACATAAAAACCAAAGAGAGGGCATATAACAGAGCAAAAATGGTGGGAAGTTAGAGGATTGGGAAGCTTTTATAAACCTACAGAAGGCAAATTTTTAAAAAAGAGGTTAAGAAGAAAAAGATGGAATACCAATTTAAGCTAGACAGTGATATTAAAGAGGATGCCTAATGTTTCTTCAGATACATTAAGTGTTAAGGAGAGGAAAGTGTGGATATCGGACAACTGGACACCGATGCTGGAGGAGTGGTATTGGGGGACATGGAACTGGCGGATGAACTGAATAAGTATTTTGCATCAGTCTTCACTCTGGAAGACACTAGCAGGATGGTAGATGTCTGGATGTCAGTGGTCTGAATTGTGCAAATTTACATTACTCGGGAGAAGGTTCTTGGAAATAGAATGGTCTGCAGGTAAATAGGTCACCTGGACCAGATGGTGATCATCTGAAAGTGGTGGTTGAAAAGATTGTGGAGGGATCAGTAACGATGCTTCAAGAATCAGTGGGTTCTGGTATGGTTCTGGGAGACTGGAAATTTGGAAATATCACTCCACTCTTCAAAGGAGGTAGAGAGGTAGAAGATACAAAATTATGGGCCAGTTAGTCTGACCTCAGTGGTTGGGAAGATATTGGAGTCGGACGTTGAGGATGTGTTTTCAGGGTTCTGGGGCACATGATAAAATCGGCCATTTTCAGCATGTTGTCTTCAAGGGAAAATCTTGTCTGACAAGCATGTTGACATTCTTTGATTTCATTGACGAAGTAACAAGGAAGACAGGCAGAGGAGAATCAGTTGATGATGTGCACCCGAACTTTCAGCAGGTACTTGACAAAATGTCACCCAGGGGTCCGCTTAACAAGTTATGAGCCCGTGATACAAGGGGTGATTGTCAAGTTCGTGGCCTAAGGTAGGAGGAGTCAATTTTAGAAAACCTAGCACACTTATTTTTTCCAACATAGTCCCCTCCTACATTTACACACTTAGTTCAGCGGTCGTGGAGCGTACGGATCCCTTCTTTGTAGAAGCCGGCGTCTTGGACCTGCAGACAGCAGGGGTGATCGATAAGTTCGTGGCCTAAGGTAGAAGGAGGTGAATTATTAACTTCAAACTTTCTGCATAATCATTCAAAGAGTTGGACTGCATGTGCATGTAACGAGAGCTGTATAACTCATCTCCTTCTACCTTAGGCCGCGAACTTATTGAGGGGTGGCAGGGGTAAGTTTGTCATGCAGAGAGTGGTGGGTGCATGTAATACACTGCCGGCGGCAGTGCTGGACGCCGATACAAAAGGGTCTTTTAAGAGCTTCTGAGATCGGTACATAGAGCTTAGAAAAATAGATGGTTGTGCGCTGGGGAGATTCCAGGCAATTTCTAGAGTAAGCATCATTGTGGGCCGAGGGGCCTGTAATGTTCTGTATATTTCTATGTTCTATAACATGAGGCACCAGACCTTACCGACTGTTAGTAGAGCAGGCCCTGGAACACAGCAAGAGCCGTTGCTCCGCAGACAGCAAACGCTCGTCGTCTCAACCGTCTGAAACTCGGCAACCTCTTCCCACCTTACCAGCCGAACAGACATTATTGGGGAAGCATAAATTAGCAACCAGAGTGCTCAACAATTCCCCTTGACTCGCGGCACGGAACGAGTTCATGCAATTTAACAGTCTAACCCCGATAATGATGCATTAATATGTACGGCAGGATCTCTGTGAATCTGAAGGCGATGAGGACTTGAATTCTAATTCTGCTAAGAATCAGAAACTACAAAAAGTGCGTCTTCAGGTACCTGGAGTATGGATTTATTCTATTTTTGTCAGATCAGCGACGCCCCATGTGTCTTATTCGTAATACTGTACTGTCTAATGAAACACTGAAACTATCAAGATTGCAGGAACACTTCCGTAAAAGACACCCCGAAAAGGCGACCTATGTTATTATTCAGATCCAGAGGATGAAAGAAGTGTTTGAAAGGCATTGCACACTCGAGTCATTTGCCAGTAAAGCTAAAAATATCTTTGATCGCGATCTCATTGCTTCTCATAACATTTCCAAAATGATAGCAAAGTGTGAAAGATCTCAAACAATTAGTGAAAGATTATTAATGCCTGTTGTATCAGAAGTGCTCGCCACTGTTCTCAAAACGGATACCAGTATTTTAAAATCAATTCCCCTGAGTAATAACTCTGTGTCTCGTCGTACTGATGACATGAATAAGGACATTAAGTATCACTATGCACAGAACCACAAAAAAATACAACAGAATTTGGGAGCCAACTGTATGAGTCAACTATGCAGGACAACGAGGCCTTGTTAATGGCATATGTATGGTTAATCAAAAATGGAAACGTTGATGATGAGATTTCCTATTGTAAATAGCTGAAAACAGATATTAACGTGGAATAAATCTATGAGAGCTCAAAATGTATATTGATGACAAAATTATTTTGATTAGGAACAGGATTTCTTGTGCAATGGATAGAGCGGCATATAGGACAGGTCGCCATGCTGGTTTAGTGGAATTTCTGAAACTTAAATTGCAAGTCCGTGGTGTCATTCATTGTCAACACCCCGCAGCTACTGTGCGGGGCACAGGTACTGTGAAAACTAGGTTTAAAGATAAATAAAAAGTTAAAGCAGAACATTTCTTTCATACTGGCATATGATAGCCATGTTTTTACACGATGGGAGCGCTGGAAAGTATATTCGGTCTCAGAGGGGCGAGTATGGCGACTATGAAGGTCTTCAGGAGGGCATTGGCAAGTATGTGGGCGTTGGGTTGGCAAACACTGCTCTGGAAGAAAGAGTTAGCCACTGGGAAAGCATAACCGTCCATGGATGGGACCCCCACGATCATGGCAGACTAGGTGTCAACGAGAACGTGTCCGACGACAGGCTCAAAGTTGGAGACTTCTTCCCAGAAACTGGATGTTTCCTTCTGGCAATACTGGTCCAGGTGGTTATGACAAAAACATCAAAGATGCGCAATAAAAGGCTAACAAATTCAAGACGATAAAAGCAGAATATGCCATGTGAAACCGGAAAAAAAAAATCCCACAATTACAGTGTCCTGCAACAATCTAATTCAATCCGATTACTTACACAGGCACCATCAGGAGACAAACATCTTTCACCAAGTTCTTGCTTTAAGTTACAAAATCATGAAACATACCATGCATTATTATAAATACAATCCTGATCCGGTTTTAATGTCAGGACCCTACAATTATATTACCACCGATACATTATTGGAGATGGGATAATACGTGGTACCCGCCCGAATATAATATTACAGGATAAATATGCGGTAATAATTTATTTAATAGGTATGGCCATTCCGAACACACACAACCCACGGAAATCAGTCAGTGTAAAACACCAGAAATAAGCTGACGAAAGAGGGAAATGAATGACTATGCTAAATGAAGAGGGTATACATTGTCCCGTTGTAATATACACGACTGGCATCTTCCCCAAATCACTGCACAATAGCTCTAAACATTTCGACCTGCACGGCAATATTTATTCAAATCTCCAGAAAGGCACAATAATAAAACGCACGAGAATAGTCCAAAAGTTCCAAGCGATTGAGAAATAAGTGTGCTTGTCTATGTCCATAACGCAATTTTTATCAGTTTTAGCTGAGATAAAAAGTAAAAATAATAAACATGCGATTCTATGGAGTGAATGTGAGAGGAGAGTCAACACGCAATTTGATCGGACGGGCATTTATTAGAAATCAGGAACTGAGATGACATTATTTTCCTTGAAGCAGAGTAGGCACCGGAGATTTCCGTAACAATTTGCACAATTATGAATGAGTTCTGTGGTGTTAAATATTTCTCTGTAACATCTTTGTCTAATGCGACGGACATGTCCAAGCTTCACTGTAAGTTCGTGTTGACTTTCTTTTTTTCATTCATTCTTATGCAAAAGACTAAAGTAACGAATGAGCGGCATTTTATGCCGATTTGGTCTTGAATGTCCCCAGAACCTGTCTCGCTTTCTCATGACTGAAAAGGGTCTGGCGGTGACGAGCGCGGGAATATAGTGGAAAACTGAAAATAAAAGGTAGGATGAGTTTAATAATCGGTAGGAGTGGAGTCGCGGGGTGCGGGTGTCGGAGAGTCTGTTCCTGGGCTGTGTTTCTCTCGGGTGCTAAACCAGATTTACTCTCCCCCGCTGCCACGTTCATTGGTTCTGTAGAGTCAAGATCGAACACATTGCGACCACCGCCGAGAAGAGCTTAGATATGCTGTTTGTTAGTTAGTTGAATAATTGACGTGAGCGGACATTTCGCCGCGCTGATGAAATGTTCTCTGAACCTGCACTGAGCTATCCCATAATAAACGTGATTGTGCAGCAACTTAATATCATCAGTATGTCTCCGGTGTGTTGAAAGATGTATTCAGAATCGCTGTAATTACTTTGATCCAATCAGGCAATGGTGTTATAAAGGAATTCGGCAACACTCACCGACCACAGGATGACGAAGCTCCCGGAGAGGGTGAGAAGTGAGATCACAGACCTCCTCCTGCTCTCCATCTCCGGGTCACTGCGGTTCTCCGCCTTGCTCTGACCCCTCAGTCCCTTACGGACGCGACTAGTCACTAAAATGTGTCTGACTGTCAGAGCGTTGAACAGTAGTATTAACACGAACGGGAGTATTAGAAATGAGGCCGGGAACGCTTTGGAAAATCAGTGTAAATCTCTGTCCATCAGGTTTCTGACTGATATGCAAAGCCGAGAAAGCCTCGGCAACTTTCTCAGCGACAGTGATTCCCGCGATCCGGTCACATCTGTTCACACTGTCGGGTACCGCTCAGCCCCGCTGTCTCCGACTTTGTCCATGGACAGTTTCCAAAGCTCGTTGCAGATTTACTTCCCCCGTTCGCAGGCACCGATCTCCTCCTCGGCTTCTGCCCACACGGGCCCGGCTCGGCTCGCTTATTTTAAATTCCGCAACTACTCTTCGCCGCGGCTCCTTCACACTCTGTCAGGGGATCGGATCAGAAAGTTCCCGTGTTGGTTTTATTTAATATTCTCCCTGACCTGCTCCGAATTACTGCGGCGTTACTCTAAATGCTTTAGTACTGATTGTTCCGGAGCGGAGTGTCGCCTGTAACTTACCCCGTCTGACCTGTATCGGACCTGTACCCCGCTGTGTCGGCTCTGAACTCCCGCTTCACTACATCGATATCAGGGCGTGGAAACAAACCCCAGGAAACAAAAACCCACAGACTCCCTTATTTAATTTTTCCAAACTCCCGAAACTCTCGGGATCTAACACATAAATATACAAACAACAGGAATTCTGCAGATGCTGGAAATGCAAGCAAAACACATAAAATATATAAATATACAGTTGGTTTCATTTTCAAGTCAAGTCAAGTAGCTTTGTATTGTTATTTCAACCATAACTGCTGGCGCAGTACACAGTAAAAACGAAACCACGTTCCTCCAGGACCATAAATGTAGATTATTTTTTAATAACAGACTTGGGAATGTTGATTTGATCCCTCAGCCAAATTGTTGACACAATTTGCGAACAACTGGGCTCCGAACACCAGTCCCTACAACAACGACTGGGACATCCTGCAGGCCCGGGAAGGGTCTGGTTATTCCTTGTATTTAAACAAACAGACACCAGGAACAGGAGCCGGCCATTCGGCCCCTCTAGCACGTCCTATCATTCAATAAGATACCGGGCCCCAATACCACTCCCATCCCCACTTTGACCGGAACATTGGCCCCACTTGCAGGTCAACAGTCTGCCAGTGTTTGCCCCAATGTGGTGAATCCCTCTGATCGCCTCCACCGTGGGCTCAGACATTTCCACAGATGAGCCCCTCCTGTCCCCTCCGGGACAATCATCCTGCCCGTCCCCTCTCCCACCATCTTCATAATTTCAATAAAATCCACCCCTCCCACCCCGGGGAACCGGCATCAAACCGACGGGCCGAGCGGTCTCCTCCTACCTCTCAGCGATACATCAGACTCCGGCCGCAGGAGACGCTTCACAAACGCCCCAAACTTCCCTCGGAGGGAAATGGAAATAAATCAGAAAGCGGGACATTTACTTCGGGGTTTGTTCTTCTTGGACGGGGAGTTTAATGCGGCTGCGGAGATGTCAGTGTTGATGATCAGAGGGATCTTAGACTCCAAGTTCAATGCTCCCTGAAAGAGACTGCACAGATTGATCGGGTGGTTAAGAAGGCAAATGGCGTGGTTGTGTTTATCAGTTGAAGCACTGAGTTGAAAAGTCGGGAAGTTGTGTTGCGGCTGTTGCGAGCCTGCGGTCGGACTGTGACTGTGTCTTTAAGAGCGCCGGAATGAGGAGGCGGGAATATGACGTCAGTCACAGGCTGACGGTGCTGACTGTGGATTTAACCATAAGAGAGAGAGAGCGATCTGCAGACAGGCAGTCGGCCAGTCTAAAGAGAGAGAGAGAGGGGGATTGGAAAAGCTGATAGCTTCAGTTTGTCGCAGCTGAGGCTTGGAACTCTCCTATGTCCATAACAGTGGGTTGATCATCGGTACACGCAACCACAAAGAATATTTCTGGCTATCACTTCGTATAATCCACTGTAATTAACTGTATTAGATTAACTGTAAAAGATGGAAATAAAAATGTAATCTTGCTTAAAATATTAAAGAAATGTGTCATGTTAAACTTGATGCCTTTTGTAAATCAGGTCATCTTTTACTCACTTAGCTATTCACAGTAACAGAAATTTTGACCAGGGGTGCCCAAACATTTGCACGCCACTGTATATATCCTGTGCCTTCCGAATTGCTTCCAGAAATTCCTGCCATTGCTGCTCTGTTTTTATCCCTGCCCGTGTACTTTGCAAATCAATTTTGACCAATTTTTCTTTCATGCCTCTCTAATTCTCTTTATTTCACATCTGACTTTAGCTTCTCCTTCTCTAATGTCAGGGTGAATTTGATCACATTAAGATCACTTGCCCTTAAGGGTTCTTTGAACTTAAGTGACCTAATTAATTCTGGTTCATTACAACACCCAATCCAGAATAGCTGATCCCCAAGTGGGTTCAACCATGAGCTGCTCTGAAAAAGCATCTTGTAGGCATTCTAGGAATTCCTCCTCTTGAGACCAACACCATCCTAATTTTCCTAATCACCTGCATGACAATCCCCCATGACTATTGTAACATTGCCCTTTTGGCACGCATTTTCTATCTCCCATTGTAATTTGTGGACCACATACTCACTACTGTTTGGAGGTCTCCATACAATTCCCATCAGGGATTTTGTTTTACATTTGCTGTTCCTTAATTCTACCCACAGATTCTACACCTTCCAACCCTATGCCACCTCTTTCTAATGATTTTATTTAATATTTTTCCAACAGAGCCACACAACCCCACTACCTGCTTGTTCTTTCAAGAAACATATAAGTATCTGGGAAACAAGAGGACCTGTAGATGCTAGAAATCTAGAGAACGACACACAAAGTGCTGGAGGAGCTCAGCATGTCAGGCAGCATCTATGGATGGGAATCATCATTTTGGGCCAAGACCTTTCATCGGGACTCTTGATACCCACATACCTGGAATATCAACAAGCAAAGGAAATAGAAAGTAGTGCAAAATAGGGAAAACCTTTGACAAAATTTAGCTCAAGGCCTAAAAAGACCTGCCAAACAGAGCTCAACAGTTAACAAATACAACAAAGACAATAAACACTTTAATCAATACCGACATTGACTTTTTTTAAAATAAAAATATCTTGGTCCCATTTCAATCAGTAAAATTTACAAAGATAAATAAGAACTTTAGAAAAGACTATTTACGCTCAAACCCACTGAGATTAACACTACCTTGGACAGAAGGGGGAAGAGAGATAACACACATGAAAAAAAAAATCACACAACAGTCAGATAAAACTTCTAAGTATATATTTTTTTATGAAAAATGAACAGTATGCAATGCTCCATGTGTGTATATGGAATCATGACAGGAAATACAGACCAAAAAACTTAAATGAGAGGCCAACTCAGAAAAATGAATCATCACTATGGAAGAAAACATTAACCAGTGGAATGAGTATGACCCTCCATGGGAGACATCTCAATGATCTGAGCAGACGAGACGGTGACAAGGAAGCATCGAGCACCTGACTGAGAGTTGGAGAACTCTTCCCAGAAACAGAGGGGTTCCTTGCACAAATACAGGACAAGGTGGTTAACAAAAGGAAAAAAAAATCAAAAATACATGAAATACAAACAAACAAGGCAGTAATTGCAGAAAATGTCAGCGGAAACCAGACACAATCCAACACATTCCAGGATTCTGCAGTTTAACTCAATCTGATTACTTACAAAAGTACAATCAAGTGGCAAATATCATTCACCAAAATCTTGATTTAAAATACAAACTCATGAATGCCCTCCATCACTTCATAAAGGCACCATAAATTCAAGCCTGATCCAGTTTTAGAGTCAAAATCTTGCAAATTATATGATAACCAATATATTATTTCAGATAGGACAATCCATAATAACCATCTGGATATAATATTACTGGATAAACAAGCAGGAACAACTTCTTCTATACATAAAACCATTCCCCACACACACATGTTCCTCGACCAGTGGAGCACCTCACCACAGGTATTGGTTGTGTCATCAGTCAGACAAACAAAATATTTTCCCAGTCAATCAGCTTACAAATGTTGCTACTCTGTCATTCGTTGCCACGTCCCGCTGATGATTCCCTTCTCTTCATCATATGTTCTTACCCCGACCATCGTCCAGAGTCCCAAACTCTGCCACGTGCCCACCTCTGAATACTGACCCTGCTTCGTTGACGTCCAACTGATGGTTTCCCATTCTGCTTTCAGTCTTTAGAGGACAGGGGTGTTTTCTAAGAACCCTTACAAAGCAAGGAAAATGACCCATAATGTGGAAATGAGTCATGATTAAGGACGTTAACTACCAATGTCATTCTTCCTCAGCCCAGAGATTAGAGGGGCGAAGAACATCTCAGACAGAACTGCAGTCAGCTCGACTTCTTCAGTCTGCAGAAAATTCAAGGGAAACCTCTTCACCCACAGAGTGGTGACTGTTTGGAACCCATCACCACAGGGAGAGCGAGAGATGAACAACAGGGGAGGATTTAAAAGGACTGTTGTGGAACTGAAACACTGGCAGTGTCCAGCTCGCCTGAGTTGACTCTCTACTGTACACTAGGTGTGTTAAAAATTCAATAAGCACCAGAGACAGAATTTAAAATAGAACTGATTTATTTGTCTCAAGTCCAGAAGATTAAACTCCAGTCCCGTTAAAGGTGAATATGCAGCAGAAGAAACTCCTCCAATGCCCAGTGACCAGGGTGCAGAACTGGGTGTGGTGAGCAGCAGCAATAATTGCAGAGTTCAGCACCGGCAGTCACTCTCAAAATTGTATTCAGCAACGGTGATGGACAAATATCCAGCAAGCAGCTTATTGAAACTTTCTCCCCAGTGTGAACCCGGCACTGTGTCACAAGTGTAACACACTGTAAGTTTCACTCCTCATGTAATGGCCTCTCTGCAATGTTTCACTGCTGAGGTAATGATTTCTCTGTAGTAGCAAAGTTTAGGTTATGACTAGAGATAACAGGGTTTTGAAATGCGGGGTTATCCAGTGAGAGAAATGTTGTTCTTTCTTGTGAGTCTGGAAGAGAGATTTTCACAGTCTTTTGCCGGGGAGAGATGAGAAGACGTGAATGGAGAGAGGGGGCCCTTTTTCTTTTTTTTTGTTTTCTTCACTAACAATATAGTCAAAGTAAGAATTATAAAGCTCAATCTTTCAATCACATATTGGGTACTGTTTGTTATTTTGGGGTGCTGATTTTTAACAGGGGACACATCACACAGCATCGATCCAAATGAGATATCTTAAGTTTTCCCGGGCTGGGGGGCTATCACCCCCTATGTTAAGCTGCTAGCCAAAGTGAGATTTACATAAGGATAGATGACTGAGTGAATCCCTTCCTACATTCCCAGTAGGTGAACAGCCTCTCCCCAGTGTGAACTCAATGATGCACATTTGGTTGATTTGGCTGAGAGAATCTCTTATCAAAGTCTGAGCAGGTGATCGGTCTCTACCCGGTGTGAACTCGCTGGTGGTTCTGTAGATTGGATGACCGAGTGAATCCCTTCCCACACACTGAGCAGACAAAAGGCCTCTCCCCTGTGTGACCTCACTGATGTACCTTCACCTTACATGTCGATGTGAATCCCTTCTCATAGTCTGAGCAGAAAAATGCCTCTCCCCATTGTGAACTCGCCGGTGTACCTTCAGATTAGATGACGAAGTGAATCCCTTCCCACAGTCTGAGCAGGTGAATGGCCACTCTCTGGTGTGAACTGACTGGTGTCTCAGTAGATCAGTTGACAAAGTGAATCTCTTCCCACACACTGAGCAGGTGAATGGCCTCTCGCCAGTGTGAAGTCGCTGATGTACCTTCAGTGGAGATGACGAAGCGAATCCCTTCCCGCAGTCTGAGCAGGTGAATGGCCTCTCTCCAGTATGAACTCGCTTATGTTCCTTCAGATGAGATGACAGAGTGAATCCCTTCCCACAGTCTGAGCAGGTGAACGGCCTCTCTCCAGTGTGAAGTCGCTGATGTACCTTCAGTTGAGATGACCAAGTGAATCCCTTCCCACAATCTGAGCAGGAGAACGGCCACTGTCCAGTGTGAATTCGCTGGTGTACCATTAGGTAAGATGACCGAGTGAATCCCTTCCCACAGTCTGAGCAGGTGAATGGCCTCTCTCTGGTGTGAACTGACTGGTGTTTCAGTAGATCAGATGACATAGTGAATCTCTTCCCACAGTCTGAGCAGGTGAATGGCCGTTCCCCGGTGTGAACTCGTTGATGTACCTTCAGGTGAGATGAGCAAGTGAATCCCTTCCCACAGTCCAAGCAGGTGAATGGCCTCTCCCCGGTGTGAACTCGCCGGTGAGCCATTAGTTCAGATGACTGAGTGAATCCCTTCCCACAGGCTGAGCAGGTGAATGGCCTCTCTCCAGTGTGAACTCGCTGATGAACCTTCAGTTGAGATGACGAAGTGAATCCCTTCCCACAGTCTGAGCAGGTGAACGGCCTCTCACCAGTGTGAAGTCGATGATGTACCTTCAGTTGAGATGACCAAGTGAATCCCTTCCCACAATCTGAGCAGGAGAACGGCCACTGTCCTGTGTGAATTCGCTGGTGTACCATTAGGTAAGATGACCGAGTGAATCCCTTCCCACAGTCTGAGCAGGTGAACGGCCTCTCCCCAGTGTGAATTTGCTGATGTACCTTCAGTTTAGATGAGTAAGTGAATCCCTTCCCACAGTCTGAGCAGGTGAACGGCTGCTCCCTGGTGTGAACTCTCTGGTGAGCCATTAGGTCAGATGACCGAGTGAATCCTTCCCCACAAATTCAGCAGATGACCAGCCTCTGCCCCGTGAGAACTGAGCAGTGTGTCCACAGGTGGGAAGACTGACTGAATCCCTTCTCACACACAGAACAGATGAATGGCCTTTCCCAGTGTGAACTTGCTGATGAACCTTCAGTTGAAACGACCGACTGAATCCATTCCCACAGTCTGAGCAGGAAGGATGATCGAGTGAATTCCTTGCTCCACTTCTTAAATATCTGGACAGAGACAGCAAAACTGGTGTGTTGTATTCTAGACTTCCGTAGACAAATTCCTTGTCATTTTTAACCTGTAAAAAGAGTTACAAAATCCATCAATGGGTGTAGGACAACATTTCAGATGAGATCACTTCAGTTGCCAAGGTGTGATCTGCCATCACACTGTTACAGTGAAGTTCAACCCAAGTTGGAGAGAGAAATCATCTTCTAACTGGGCACAGTGCTGGCATCTGGAATGACCATCAAATTCTCTGATGCTCTTCCTGTCTCAATAAGAATGGGGCACTTCTGCCATCTCCAATCTCTGACCTGGCTCAGTTTGACTCTCTCCATTGAAACTATTCCCTGTTCCCACTGAGCTGCATGGGTTCCTGGCCCCACAGTAACTGAAACACTCTCACACAAACAGCCGGCAGTGCATTCCACGTACCCACGACTTTCTGTGTAAAAAACTTACCCTTGACATTCCCTCGGTAGACTTTTTGTCTCTCTTCCCTCCAGAAGAAGATTCAGGAGTTTGAAGACTTGTATGGCCAGGTTTGGGAGCAGCTTCTTTCCAATTATGATAAGACTGCCGAACAGATCCTGACCCGGATCTGGGCCGTACCCTCCAATTATCTGGACCTGCCTCTCGGTTTTTTTGCACTACGTTACTTTCCATTTTTCTATTTTCTATTTATGATTTATAATTTAAAGTTTTAATATTTACTAATTTTAACTATATTTAATATTTAATATTTGTAATCCAGGGAGAGTGAAGCGCAGAATCAAATATCGCTGTGATGATTGTACGTTCTAGTTCCAATTGTTTGGCAACAATAAAGTATTTCAAAGCACCTTAAAACTATGCCCCCTTGTGTTAGCCACTTCAGCCCTGGGGGAAAAAAAAAGACCTCTGGCTATCTACACTACCAATGCCCCTCATCATCTCATACATCTAAAAAAGATTCTAAACATAAACAAGGAAATTATACATTGCTTTGAGGATTTGTTAGAAGTATACAAAATTATGAGGGTATAGATAGAGTAAATGCAAGCAGCTTTTTCCACTGAGGTTGGGTGGGATGACAGACAACCAGAGGTCATGGGTAAGTGGGGAAGTGAAAATTTAAAGGGAACATTTGGTAAAGCTCTTTACTGATGCTTTTAAGAAGATCCAACACTTCTTCTTCCTTAATCTCCACATTGTCCAGCACACAGGCCTGTTCTATCTAGAACTCACTCTGATCAAGATCCTTTTCAATTGTAAATACTGAAGCAAAGTATTCATTTAGGACCTCCCCAACCTCCCCCACCTCCAGGCACATGTTGTCTTCTTTGTCCTTTAGCAGCCCCACCTTCATTCTTGCCATCCTTCTGTTCTTCACATTCGCATGAAACGCCTTGGGGTTCTCCTTAATCCTACATGCCAAGGCCTTCTCATACCCCATTCGAGCTTTCCTAAGTCCTTTCTGAAGCTCCTTCCTGGCTACCCTATATTTCTCACGAGCCCCTCCTGCTTCCTGCTTCTTGTATCTAACATATGCTTCCTTCTTCCTCTTGACGAGTTGCCTCATGTATTTCGTCAGCCACAGTTCCCTTTTCCTATCATTATTTTCCTTGTCTCAGTGGCGCAAACCTATCCTGAACCCAGCACAAGTGGTCCCCAAACTTCCTCCACATTACTGCTGTGCTTTCACCCTTGAACATCTGTTTCCAATTTACTCTCGCTAGTTCCTGGCTCATCCCTTCATAGTTAGTCCTTCCCCAGTTTAGCACTTTCCCATTTTGTCTGCTTTTATTGTTTTCCATAGCTATGCTGAAGCTAAGGGAGTTGTGGTCACTCTCACCAAAATGCTCCCCCACCAAGAGGTCTGCCACCTGACCAGGTCCATAACCCAGAACTAGATCTAGTATGGCCTCTCCTCTCATCGGCCGGTCCACATACTGTGTCAGGAATCCTTCTTCAATGCACCTGACAAATACAGCCCCATCTCTCCCCCTTGCAGTCAGGAGGTGCCAGTCAATATGAGGGAAGTTGAAATCACCCATAACTACAACCCTGTATTTCCTGCTAAATTCTAAAATCTGCCTGCTTATCTGCTCCTCGGTGTCCCAAGCGCTATTTGGGGGCCTATAGACTACTCCCAGCACAGTGATTGATTCCTTCCTATTTCTGACTTCCACCCACACCGACTCAGTGGACACTCCCTCTGCAGTGTCCTCCCTTTCTATAGCCGTGATACTATCCCTGACCAGTAATGCTACTCCCCCCCCTTTTCTACCTCCCATCCTACTCCTTATAAAACACCAAATCCAATGCCTTAAAGTGCAGGGTTTTTTATATGTTTCAAAATATACTATATTCAAAAATAAATATCTACAATAAACCATTCAATAACTTCCCATCCTTTACATACGTTTCCATTATAGTCTGTACATATCCATATTTATGGCCACCTACGTGGCACTCCGTTGCTTCACCTTTCCACATCACTGTTGAGGGGTATACTCCCCGCCACCCGACCCCTCCCACTCCCACGGGAGAAGAACTCTAAACTGTGGTCCTTCCCCACCAGGCCCTTGCGATGGCTGGACCGAGTTTGACTGCCTCCCTCAGCACGTACTCCTGCAGCCAAGAATGTGCCAGTCGGCAGCATTCTCCCACGGACATCTCCATGTGCTGGTAGATCATCAAGTTTCGGGGCCGAACAAAGAGCGTCTTTCACCGAGTTGATGATCTGCCAGCAGCACCGGACGTTGGTCTCCGTGTGCGTCCCCGGGAACAGCCCGTGGATCAGAGAGTCCTCTGTTACGCAGCTGTTGGGGATAAACCGTGACACTAGCCCATCCATCCTCCTCCACACCCTCTTTGCGAACTGGCAGTGTGCAAAGAGGTGGGTCACAGACTCCTCCTCACTGCAGTCCTCCCGTGGGCAGTGGGGTGCGGAGACGACGTTCTGGGCATACAGGAGGGCTCTGACTGGGAGGGCCCCTCTCACCGCCAGCCAGGCGAGGTCTTGGTGCCTGTTGGTGAGATCTGGCGATGAGGCATTTTGCCAGATGAACTGGACAGTCTGCTCAGGGAACCACCCCATTGTGTCCATCACGTCCTTCTCCTGCAGTGCCTGCAGGACATTACGTGCCGACCACTGCCTGATGGCCCTGTGGTCAAAGGCGTTCTCCTGGAAGAACTTTGCTACGTAGGACAGGTATGCCGAAGCTGCAGCTGGATGCACATCTTGCAGGTGAGGGCATCAGGGACACTGGAGTCTCCCCACCTTCCCACCAATGTCCTCTCTAATTTGTAATGACCAGTGTGCCGGAAAATCTTGTGCTGTGCAATTTTTACCCAGTGACAACAACATGTGCACACTGAACTTTAAATAGAGAGGTATTTATTTTAACAGCTCGCAAATCACTGTTAGTAAGAACTTTGATATCCTCTGAGTTTCATCAAGTTAATCTGCACTCTCACACAATCTGTGTAGCAGGCCTGTAGAGGGTTATGAAGGATTTTCTCCCACCAGCTTTTGCACACCTTCCATATCTGATTTGCTTGCTAAATGACACTTTAAAAAGTCATATTTCCAAATATCACTCCACTTGTTCCCACTTGCAAATTCTCCAGCAACTTTTGCATCGTCACAATACACACAGGTAACACCAGTTTCTGTATTGTACATAAATATTTCCCCTGAACCCTCCCCCAGGTGACTGGTGGCCAATGAATATGAAGGGAAGGGCAGTAATCTGTCTCATTGGAGTCTGGCACTTGTTGCCAAGTACAAAGGTGTTTGATATCATTATGTACTCAGAAAGAATGGGTCAAAACATGTTCCCACGGGTAGAAAGGACCAAAACAAGAGGGGGTAGAACAACCAACACACACAAAATGATGGAGGAACTCAGCAGGCCAGGCAGCATTATGGAAAACAGTACCACTGCTGAGTTCCTCCAGTATTTTGTGTGTGTTGTTTGGATTTTCAATATCTGCAGATTTTCTCTTGTTTGTGATTGAAGGTAGAACAAAGGTGATTTTCTTAACAGCTGATGTAAAAGATTTTGTTCCCTTTCTCCGAGTTCCTAATCCTTGCATTTAGACAGCTGGAGCTCAGCTCTGTCTGAGAGATCCATCGGTTCCCATTCCCTCATCAGCCGGAAGCTCCCCGGGGCCCGCGGACGGATCGTGGGGCTGAGAGACAGGGAAGAGAGCAGGACCGTCCCGGGATTGCGGGCCACGGTGTCCGGAGCTCACAGCAATTGTCCCCAATCCCGCAACCAGGAAATATCTCCTACCTGGAGCCGATTTACCGAGGCCTTTATGTACTGCGCGCATGCGCGTTATTCGGGACAATCCGCAACCCTGACGCATGCGCATTCGATCGGCGCTTCAGCGACAGCGAAAAATCTTACGCAGAGCTTTCTGGGTAATCACGGTGCCATTAAAGATTTCTGCAAGCACCGGTTCCATGTCCACACCTCAGTTTTTTTTGGGACGGGGGGGGGGGGAATTCAGCAGCTCTTTCAATGTAGAAAGCAGCTTTCATAAACAACGCACTTAATATCAGCAAACTTTCCGCGTGTTTAATGCCGAAGTAGAATCTTCTTATAAATGCAGATATGAAACACAGGAGATTCTGCTGCTGCTGGAAATGTAGACACATGCACACAAAATGCTGGAGGAACTCTTCAGTTCAGGCAGCAACTAAGCAGAGGAGTACAAAGTATAGGCATACTGAAGGGGCTTAGCCTAAACGTTGTCTATTTATTCCTCTCCACATTTGCGGCCTGATCTGTTGATTTCCTACAGTATTTTGCACAGATTAACCACCTTTTTTTTGCAATCAAACAGTTTCAAAATGTTTCTGATCTTTCAATTGTGGCCACATCCTGGTGGTCTGATTCCTCTCCCTCCTCCTCCTTGTAAATTCTAGGCCCTATTTCCTTTCTGGCGCCCCAAAGCCCTGACTCAGGGTGGTAACTCTTTGGTTTCTGACTCTGCACCATCGAAGATTCACTCGCTAGTCTGCTGTCAGACTTTAGAGGCGCAGTGCAACAACCCAACTGTCTGAGGCACAGTCCCTTGAAACGAGTGAAAATGACACAAAACGTTGAAAAGATCAGGGAAGAAGGAGCTTAACCACCTTAGTCCAGAGCCCTGAAGAACGTCAAAACCACAGTGAGCTCATCGTATTACTCAGCCTGGAGAGAAGCATGAAGGTAATCCATGCAGGTGTATAGGATGATGAGAGGCACTGGCCGTGTGGATAACCAGAGGCTTTTTCCCAGGGCTGAAACGGCTAACACGAGGGGGCATAGGTTTAAGCTGCCGAGAAGTAGGTGCAGAGAAGGTGGAAGAGCTAAGTGTTTTAAACAAAGTGTTTGGTGTGTGTGTGGAATGCACTGCCAGCGACGGTGGTAGAGGCGGATACAACACGGTCTTTTAAGAGATTCTTAGATAGGTACATGGAGATTAGAAAAATAGAGGGCGATGCGGTAGGGTAATTCTAGACAGTTTCTAGAGTAAGTTACATGGTCGACACAACAATGTGGCCAAACGGTCTGTAATGTGCTGTATATTTCTATGATTCCATGAAATTCAAGGGAAATCTCCTGTCCCAAAGCGTGGTGACTGGTTGCAACCTGTAATCACAGGGAGAGTGAGGGGGAATGGCAGGGATAGATTTTAATATACTGATATGGAACAGAAACATGGGCAGGGCCAGATGGGCCAAGTGGCCTCTCTAGTGTACATTGTGCCTGTGGTAGAGACAGGAAGTACCTGAGACACGCGATTTGATACAGAACTGATTTATCTTTCACAGATCCGCAATATTATACACCAGACTACTTTAAGGCTAAAGTCAGCAGAACAGACTCCTCCAATGCTCAGTGACCAGGGTTCAGTCCTGGGTGCGATGAGCAGCCGCAAGAACTGCAGATTCTGACAGTAACAGTCCCTCATGAACCTGCAGCTACCTTCAATCACTGTGATGGTTGAATATTGAACACAGAGCCATTCATTTGAGAATTCTGCCTTTTCTATGTTTCTGAGCTTCTCATAAATGTGTACAGTTTTGTTAAGCCTTGCTCCAAAATTTCCACACAATTAAAAAGCTTATTACATTTTTTTATTTTTATTTTTGCACCACTTATGTAATTTAACTATTTAATATGTATATTATTGTAATTCATAGTTGTTAAAATCTATTGTTATGAATTAGGTTCTACTGCTGCCGCAGTGACAACGGATTTCATGAGATATGCCGGTGCTATTAAACCTGATTCTGATAATTGGTATGGGAGACCCACCACCGGTCACCTGATCCCAGTTACCGCAGATCGTAATGCGAGATTGAAGCCTTCTCTATTTATCTGCATTCCTCAGAAATGGAAATAGTTCAGTTAAGTTTCCTTCTGAGATTCCAAAGCAGAAGCTCAGTCTGTCTAATATTTCTACACAATTAAAATGGGGAATTTGTTAATTATTATCACGGACTGAAGTACAGTGAAAATCTTGTCTGACGTACCATCCACACAGATCAATACATTACGACAGTACATTGAGCTGATATACGACAAAACAATAACTGTAACAAAGCATTATGGCTGCAGAGAAAGTGCAGTGCAGATAGACATATGGTGCAGGGTCACGTCGGGTTACATTGTGAGGTCGAGTCCATTTTATTGGACTGGAGACCATTCATTTGGTTTATAACCGCAGACAGGAAGCCGTCCTTAAGCCTGGTGGTACGGGCTTTAAGGCTTTTGTATCTCTTCCCCGATGGGGGAGTGGGTTTGCAGCAAGAATGTCTGGGTGATGAGGATCTTTGAGTACATGGCCTGCTTTTCCAACGCAGGGGAAGTGTAGGAAGAGTCCATGGAGGGGAGGCTTGTTTCTCTGATGTTCTCTGCTCTCCAAAGTTCTCTGCAGTTCCTTGCAGTCATGGGCAGAGCAGTAGCCATACGAAGGCGTGAAGTATCGACAAGAAGCTCAGAGACCTCGGCCTTCACCCTGCCTTGTGTAGCTGGATCCTGGACTTCCTGTCAGATCTCCGGCAGGTGGTAAGAGTGGGCTCCCTCACCTCTGTCTCTCTGACCCTCAGCACACATACCCCACAGGGTTGTCTCCTTGCCCCCCTCCTTTACTCTCTGTATTCCCATGACTTGTGTCGCCACTCACAGCTCCAATCTGATGGTTAAATTTGCTGACGACACTACACTGATTGCTCTCATCTCAAATAATAACGAGGCAGCCTACAGAGAAGAAGTCATCACCCCGACACAGTGGTGTCAAGAAAACAACCTCTCCCTCATGGTGACAAAAACAAAGGAGCTGGTTGTGGATTACAGGAGGGATGAAGACAGGGACTAAATTCAACATTTTCAAGTCTGTTATTGACACAAAATGCACATTTTAATATTGATCAGGACACAACATATTTATAGATTGTTACTGACAGAGAATCGTATAATTTGTGTTCCGTGTGTTATCTGAATGTACTTACCTGTGATGCTGCCACAAGTCAGTGTTTCTCTGTACCTGTACCTTCCCGTACTTGTGCACTTGGCAATAAATTCAACAGGACCTGAGAAATCTCAGTGAGATTTGATTAGTGATGATCATCTTGGCAGCTCGGTCGGTCGAATGTAGAGAGACAGTACACTGTTAAATGTAAAGAGACAGTATACTGTTAAATGCAAGACCCTGAACAGTGTGGATGAGCAGAGGGATATTGGATCCAAGTTCACAGCTCCCTGAAAGAGACTGCACAGATTGATCGGGTGGCTAAGAGAGATATAACGAGAGGTTACACAAACTTGCGTTGTTTTCTGCAGAGCGGCGCAGGCTGGTCTGAGACTGGATGGACGTTTATAAGATTACGAGAGGAATAGATAGAGCGGGCAGACGATGTATTTTTTCTGGGGGTTGAAATGTCTAATGCATTTATGGTGAGAGGAGATATGAGGGGCAAGTGTTACGAGATCACAGGTTTCATTTTGCTGTGGGTGTTTCTTTAAGAGAGTCTGCAGGAGGCGGGAGTATGACGTCACTACACTGACTGCTGGAGCTCTGAGAGAGAGAGAGAGAGAGAGAGAGAAAGAGAGAAAGAGAGAAAGAGAGAAAGAGAGAAAGAGAGAAAGAAAGAAAGAACTGCAAGCTGCAGTTTGCTAAAGTAATGGGTAAAAGTTTGATACTTTTCCTGTGCCAAAAAGGACTGGGTGAAGGAGCGGCGCGCAGTGCATATTGAATGTGTGACTGTCGCTGTTTTGATCCATAAGTGGACTGTTGGAGTTTTTCTGTGGTGACCACTTTCGGTAACACTTGCATGGATTCGGGTGTTGTGTAGCAACCACTTGCTCTAAAGAATATTCCTGTGACTGTCACCTTGTACAATCTCTTCGTGGATTTTGGAATACGACTCGGTGACTGAAAATCTTCTGTGACTGCTACTTAGTTTTCCCAGCGTGGAACCAGTGAAATTCTTCGTGATTACTTCCTCGTTGCATTTTAATGTGGATTTACAACTTTTCCCATTCCGTGGATAACTGAAACTTGCCATCTTGAAACTTTAAGTACTTGTTCCTAAACTTGACAGTGTGGGAGCCACAAACGCAGAATACTGTTAACTTCTGCTTCGGTGAGTAGTTTGTTTAATTTTCTATATACTAATAAAGACAGTAGTTTACATTAAAACTGAGTTTGTGGTCTATTACTGCAGGTACATAACACAAGTTTGTTTCTTTCCACAGAGTGGCGGGTTGCTGGAGTCTCTGCCTGGGTTGTGACCCCCACAGGTCACGTGATCCCATTCGCCCTCCCATTTAACCGCAGACGGGCAGCAGCTGCGCGTCTGTTCCCGAGGCCCCGCCCTCCGGATGACGCAACAATCACTCCGCGCCTGCTCACAGTCTCCAGATGGACGGTGTTTGCCTTTCCGCTCGGTGCTGAAGTGAGTCCGTCTGCGGGATCGGCAAAGGCTTATCGCCTCCTGGGTCGGGGCGCCGGGCGTCGGGATCACTGTCTGCGGGCCGAAGATATCACTTTCCCATCGGTGAGTATTGAGACCGATCCCGAGCGGGGAGATCTGATGTTGGCCGTGAGGCCCGAACTCATTTATTTTCCAATTATCTGGGCTTGTCAATAATGTGTCGACTTCACTTAATCTGCACTGAACGATCCAAACCAGGAGACCAGGCTGTCTATTTCCGCAGAATTGAAATGGGAGTCCCGCCAACTGGACACGTGAGGCTGATTACTGCAGATCTGCCCGCCCTCCGCGTTGTGACGCAAGATCACGTGGCGTCTTTTACTATTCCCGGATAGATGGTGATGCTTCCTCCGTGTTGTGTTGGGGGAATCTGATGTTGGCACCTGAGTCCCAACTGAATTTGGAGAAAATTAGAAGTAACCTTTATGATTCTTCATTTAAATTTGAACAGATTAGGGGACCTTTTATTCGATATTTTCATTTAATGTAATATTTACCCTTGTTTTTTTTTCACTGTTTTAATGGAGGTCGGGATTGAGGACGTGATTTTAAGTTTAACTCTGTTTGGTTTCAAGTTAGCCCATTGCTTTGCCTTGCTTTTAGTTAGCTGCACGGTGGGTTTTTTTTGGGGTTTTTTTTTTCTTTTTTTTCCATTGATATATATAAAATTTATTATACTATTATGTTATCTTGGTTTCTTATGCTTAAATTACATTGTTTGTAGTATTTTCTTTTTGGTATTGTTATCTTTTGGAATTTTATTATACTTTAACATTGTATTAATGTTTATATGGCTTACCTTTTTTGTATACTTACTCAATAAAAAGATTTAAAAAGAAAGAAAGAAAAGAAAAAGAGAAAGGAGAGCGACCCAGATTATGGGGATCTTTGATTTCACTGTCTGCTTTCCAGAAGGATTGGGAAGTCTAGGGGGGAGAATGGTTTCTGTGATTGCTGATCTGTATCCACAGGTCTCTGCAGTCCCTCACAGTCATAGGCAGAGTAGTTACCACGCAAAGACGTGAAGTGTCCGGATTGGAAATTTTCTATGGTGTATTGATAAAAAGTTGGTGAGGATCAAAGGATATATGGCAAAGTTCTTGTTCTTTGTTCTAACTTTGTCATTTTATACAGTAGTATGTACTATTGTAATTCCACCAAGATGCAACACAGAGCATCATAGGAAGTCATTCCCGCCTGCGGCCATCAAACTTTACAACTCCTCCCTTGGAGGGTCAGACACCCTGAGCCAATTGGCTGGTCCTGGACTTATTTCATAATTTACTGGCATAATTTACATATTACTATTTAGCTATTTACGGTTCTATTACTACTTATTATTTCTGGTGCAACTGTAGGGAAAACCAATTTCTCCCAGGATCAATAAATTATGACTATGACTATGACTATGATACTATTCATTCAGTATCTGTGTATTGCTGGAGGACCATCAGTGATTGTCCTTGATCCCTTCTCCCACCTGGTTCCATCTGCTCATCCCTGCCCATCTTGTTCAACCTCTGTCCAGTCTCCTAATCTTCAGCTTCAGTGATGTACATAAACAATCTAGATCAACATTGGTCCACCCTGTATCTCACCACCTCAATATTATATATCAGCAATCTTTCTTCTAACCCTTGTTTTTATTGTGAAGTGTTCATTTACACCTTTGGCCTCGCTGTGTTATTTCCAGAATCAGTTTTTATTAGCTGGAATGCCAGAGGGTCATCAGGTACCAGTTCTGTTGTGCATTGGTGTGGAGGTGCTAGTTATAGAATTGTGACTGACTAAAACACTGCAGCATTTTACTGGCAGCAAAGAGTACTGGGAGAGTTGGTGCTTGTGCTATAATTCTCTGATCTACGTTACAAGCATATGGAACTGTCAGTGTTTTGGCTTTGACGTTGGTTAGTGCTTCTACAAATGGGGCTGGATGGTTGTCCTTCTGCAATGAAGCAGAAATTTCGAGCAGCTGGACATTGGTTGTGGGGAAATCCTGGATTGCACCACCCAGTGTGAAACGTAGGGATGATGTGTGAGACTCTCAGTGTTGGTGAGTGGCAGATTCAGCTGTGTGACTCTGAGTTTGGGTCCTGGGATATCACACTTTTTGATCCAGGTAAAATGGACCCGGGGATCGAGCTGCTTGGGCTTATGAGGTTTTGAGTGAGTATTTCTGGTCTGGGATCAGATGTTTGTTTCTGGAGTTCCTTTGGAAGCAATGATTGCTACTCTGAGGAGAGGATGATTTCCCATTCCATCCTCACAGGGAGAGGCTATGAGTAAATGGGCTGGTCCGTGTTTACAACAGTGGAAATAGACCCGTGAGTCTGGTGTTCAAACTGTGTTTGGAAATCCCCCCTCACTGTCACCTGTCTGTCACCCGGTGGGGAAATCAGAGAGAATCTCGAGTTGCTGGAGATCTGCACTAAAAACAGAAAATGTTTGAAGTCATTCTGACAAAATGTTATTAACCTGAATTGTAATGTTTGTTCCTCTCCCCACAGCTGTTCCTTACCTGCTGAGCGTTTCTGGAAATTCCAGTTTCTTTTTATTACATTCACCCTGGACTGGTTTATATTTCCTGAAATGGACCTGTTTTAATCTGGGAATGGAATTGGCTTGTTCTGTGACAGTAGAACAGTAAAGAAAGCACAACTTTTCCCTGTAAATTATACAGGTACCAATCTGTCTGTTATTCCTGGAAATGTGTTTTGTGCAGTTGTTGCTAATGAGGTGTACAGGAATAATCTAAAGAATAATCGGTTTTATGTATGAGGAGCATTTTATGGTTCAGAACTGTGCTCAATGGAGTTCAGAGGGACGGTGGGGGTGGTGGGGGGATGTATGGTTAAGTAAACCTACCGAATGCTGAAAAGCCTGGATACAGTGGACATGGAGAGGATGTTTCCATTAGATAGAGAGTCTGATCTGACAGCACAGTCTCAGAATAGATATGCTTCCCTTTAAAACTGAGATGAGGAAAATATTTTGGCCTAAAGAAGTCTGATCTGTGGAAGTTGTTGCCACCGAGGTCATTTGGGCTGCCATTTGGGTATATTTATCACAAAGATTAATATATTCATGATTGCTAAGTAGCTTCAGGGTTACAGGAGGAAGGCAGGAATATGGTGTTGGAATAAAAATCACCCATGGTTGAGTGGTGGGGCAGACCAGATGGATTGAATCACCTAATTCTGTTCCTGTGTCTTATGTCTTACCATGACTGACTGATGGTTCCTTCTTATCCCATATCGTTTTGTGACGTGTGAGAGAAAATAAAAGATTGTTCACTGAGATCATTACAGTATATTTGCCTTTACATTAAAATTTCTGGAGTTTTGTTCTTTGTAACATTAAGCAGAAGTGTTTGGTTCTCAATTTTATTGTTAATGTGCTTCATTATCTTTCATGTTAAAGTCAGATCTGCAGTGAGAGATTTATTAGAAGAAAAACCCCAACTGGAAGCAAACCACGACTGAAGACGAGGGAACAGCAACAAGTGAACCAGCCCGAGGATTGAGAGCATCAACTGGAGAGAACCCATCTGACTCGGAGAATCTAGTGATTCAGTCAGGAGAAAGTTTGGTGAGTCTCATTTACTCAAACTCTGGTCCTTTAGACATTGCATACCTGTACAAAGGAAGGTAGGAAATAGTTGGAGTGAGACTAAATGTGCCCAGAAGAACCAGTTATGCCTCTGTCAGACCCAGTTGCAATCATTCCAGGTCTGGAAATGTGCTTCCAGCAGCCCAGCCCTTTAAAACCACTCCCGTTCTGTAGAAGTCGAATCCAGATAAAGTCACTCAGAGACCGTATAAGTACAAACTCTTTATTCGAAGCACCCAGGACTTACTCAGTTAGTCACTCAAACAGGAACAGTCTATGATTGTTCCCGCCCAATCCACTAAATGACAGAATGTCAATTCCCCTTACACCACAGGTATATCTGTCCAGATAACACCCCCACCCCCACCGCCACAACAAGACAGGCTGGAGCCAAAGTAATTTACTACATGACAGACCCTGAAGACAAATTACAAAATATTCATCATGGCTTAAACACAGAGAACAGACTGAAGCTGTCCTATCTCTACGCATGAGTGCACAAGGAGATAAGCATCCTGAAACCCCAGCTAGTGACCCTCAAGAAGAAATATGGCTCAGCGTGGCTTAGCACATCTGTTGATCATCAGCAGTTTCTTTCAGCAAAACAGGCTGCTATTGTTTAACTGTGTTAACCCTTTTACATACTTTATCATTCTCTCCTTTTGATCATTACGTGATCAACAAAGCAGTAATTTTTTTACAGAAAAAGCAACCGAGTACAGCATTGAGTAAAAACATCAGTGGGTAAAAACAGCGTATAACAGTAACTATAACGATGATATGTACGAGTATTAGGCCATAATGCAATATCGTGCCCCGCATATTACCGAACAGGCCTTTGAAGACCACCATTTGGACCCTTCGGTGAACCCATTTAAATCCTGCCCTACTCTCTTGATGCTGTCAGTCTGCTTGGCAGTGTGCTCGGAGAGGGATGTAATGTTAGTAGACTCATCAGGGATATAGGTGCAGCATTCTGTGTCAATAATAGCACAAGTTCCCCCTTTCTCAGCTGGGATAAAATCTAAAGCCATATGATTCTGTATGACTGTTTGCCAGATTGCAATCATTGCAGTGGATATTTCTGTTACTTGGGCCTGTGTTTCTGTCAGGGCCCCTGCAGTATTGCGGCCAACTCCTCAAGTGCTGTAGCCAAATTGATTATCTCTCGTGAATTCCTGGCTACTCCATAGGAAAGAAAAGAGATCATCCAAAATCGCTCAGTCTCAGTTATTCCTCTCCACTGCTGGGCACCTGCAAGAATGGCCAGGATGCATGTTTCCCAGTATAGGAAACAACAGGAATTCTGCAGATGCTGGAAATTCAAACAACACACATCAAAGTTGCTGGTGAACGCAGCAGGCCAAGCAGCATCTATAGGAAGAGGCGCAGTCGACGTTTCAGGCCGAGACCCTTCGTCAGGACTAACTGAAGGAAGAGTGAGTAAGGGATTTGAAAGCTGGAGGGGGAGGGGGAGATGCAAAATGATAGGAGAAGACAGGAGGGGGAGGGATAGAGCCAAGAGCTGGACAGGTGATAGGCAAAAGGGGATACGAGAGGATCATGGGACAGGAGGTCCGGGAAGAAAGACTGGGGGGGGGTGACCCAGAGGATGGGCAAGAGGTATATTCAGAGGGACAGAGGGAGAAAAAGGAGAGTGAGAGAAAGAATGTGTGCATAAAAATGAGTAACAGATGGGGTACGAGGGGGAGGTGGGGCCTAGCGGAAGTTAGAGAAGTCAATGTTCATGCCATCAGGTTGGAGGCTACCCAGACGGAATATAAGGTGTTGTTCCTCCAACCTGAGTGTGGCTTCATCTTTACAGTAGAGGAGGCCGTGGATAGACATGTCAGAATGGGAATGGGATGTGGAATTAAAATGTGTGGCCACTGGGAGATCCTGCTTTCTCTGGCGGACAGAGCGTAGATGTTCAGCAAAGCGGTCTCCCAGTCTGCGTCGGGTCTCACCAATATATAAAAGGCCACATCGGGAGCACCGGACGCAGTATATCACCCCAGTCGACTCACAGGTGAAGTGATGCCTCACCTGGAAGGACTGTTTGGGGCCCTGAATGGTGGTAAGGGAGGAAGTGTAAGGGCATGTGTAGCACTTGTTCCGCTTACACGGATAAGTGCCAGGAGGGAGATCAGTGGGGACGGATGGGGGGGACGAATGGACAAGGGAGTTGTGTAGGGAGCGATCCCTGCGGAATGCAGAGAGAGGGGGGGAGGGAAAGATGTGCTTAGTGGTGGGATCCCGTTGGAGGTGGCGGAAGTTACGGAGAATAATATGTTGGAAACTTCACCGGAAGTTGACTGCTATACAGCAATGTAACAACACCTTATATTCCGTCTGGGTAGCCTCCAACCTGATGGCATGAACATTGACTTCTCTAACTTCCGCTAGGCCCCACCTCCCCCTCGTACCCCATCTGTTACTCATTTTTATGCACACATTCTTTCTCTCACTCTCCTTTTTCTCCCTCTGTCCCTCTGAATATACCTCTTGCCCATCCTCTGGGTCCCCCCCCCCGTCTTTCTTCCCGGACCTCCTGTCCCATGATCCTCTCGTATCCCCTTTTGCCTATCACCTGTCCAGCTCTCGGCTCTATCCCTCCCCCTCCTGTCTTCTCCTATCATTTTGCATCTCCCCCTCCCCCTCCAGCTTTCAAATCCCTTACTCACTCTTCCTTCAGTTAGTCCTGACGAAGGGTCTCGGCCTGAAACGTCGACTGCGCCTCTTCCTATAGATGCTGCTTGGCCTGCTGCGTTCACCAGCAACTTTGATGTGTGTTCCCAGTATAGGAAGTTCTGTTTGGTTGGGGCCTGAGATACCATCCCTCAAAACACTGACAGCCACAGTCATCTCTGACTGGACCACAGTTCCTCACCTCACTTCCCCGGGTGCTATTTGAGAAAGCCGAGGCTGAGAGTTCCTCACTCTGGTTGAGCGGGATTACTGACGTTGGAATCATAGTTTTACCATGCTGCGGAATTTCTGCAGAAACCCAGCAGGCCCCTAGTTCTACCTGTTTGGCATAGGTGTGACAGAGAGATAGAAAGGTGTTAACATGGGGGCTCTGGTGAGAAAGCCCTTCATTACCCACTACAGGCCTGCTACGTAGGTTGTGTGAGAGTGCAGATGAACTTGATCGAACCCAGAGGAGCTGTTAAAATGAATACCTCTTGTTACGTGGTCGGCAACAATGAATATATAATTGAATCTGGTTTTTATAAACAAACATAAACATTTATTAAACTCTGCTCAGCAATAGTGAAAAGTAAACAAACGACTAACTTCACCGGAAGTTGACTGCTATACAGCAATGTAACAAACAGCTGAACTCTGGAACAGTTCTTAAAGTGCTAAATTCAAACACAGTCTTAAAGTGGTAAATTTTAAAAGTCCAAGTATTTGATACAGTCAGTATGGAGAGACTTCCCCGAACCCTGCTTTCCTCGAAGACGCGATGTTACTGATGATCCCAGCCGAGATGCCTTGTCCACAGGATTCAGGACGAAGGAAATAAAACGGCTTAAAGGAACTGACCTTTTCCTGGAGTGTGAACACTGCACAAACCTTTCTAATCTTGTAGGGGATATCTCAGTTGCAGGTCACTGTTCTCAAACGAAGATTCATTAAGGTCGATCCTTTATATAACCGCCGAACAACACCAACTTTACTCGATCCTTTGGGTTCCCGGACTTTGGTGAAAGTCTTCACTCTCCAATACTCGACTGAAAAGGGTAAAACAGAGGTGCAACAAACAAAACTGGTGGCGATTGGCGATACTGCTGGCACAGCCTTTGCACCTTAAAATAGAAAGTAAAACTCTGTTTTAAAACAAAACTGCGTCATGAGATGAATACACAGCAAAACTAACTGACAGAGTTACAGAGTAACTGATGAACTGAACTGATGAACTAAACCGCATAACAACAGGAATTCTCCTTTATATACCCGTTGAAACAGGTCATCACATGACCTCACGCTGGCGGGAAAATTACATTATGTGACCTCACACTGGCAGGAAATTACAGCACCCCACCATCCCAAGACAATTACATCATGGTCATAAGACAGTCACAAGATACCACGAAGTATGTAACACTCTCTATATAAAATTCACTGTACACATGATGTCACTGGGTAAAAAATGCACAGTACAAGATTTATGTGCACACTGGTCATTACAAATTAGAGGGGACATTGGTGGGAAGGTGGGGAGACCTCCAGTATCCCTGATGCCCTCACCTACAAGATGTACATCCAGCTGCAGCTTGTAACCCTGTACTTTCAGGAGTTGGAACTTGAAATGGATGAATTCCAGATCATCCAGGAGTTGGAGGGGGTGATAGATATGACATGAAGAGAGGTGAGTTACACCCAAGGTGCAGGACATAGGAAACTGGGTGAGAGTCAGGAAGGGGAATGAGGTTAAATAGCCATTGCGGAGTACTGTTGTTGCTATCCCACACAACAACAGGTGGACCACTTTAGAAACTGCTGGAGGAATTACCTGGCAGAGGAAAGTCAAAGGGATGATAGGGGATTCATTAGTTAGGGGAACAGAACAAGAGGGGACTAATATCCTAGTGGTAAGGCTTGCTAGTGTGGGGAGAGGGGGGTGATGTGGTTAATATAAATTGTAGGGGAGAATGGGAGCCAGAATGACAGAACAGATAATGGAGAGGGTGAATTGAACTGAATTGACTTTATTACATACATCCTTCATATACATGAGGAGTAGAAATCTTTATGTTACATCTCTGTCTAAATGTACAATGTGTAATTTACAGTGACTTATAATAAATAGTACATAGGACAGTCAATATAACATAAAAATGCAATTGTATCAGCATGAATTAACCATTCTGATGGCCTGGTGGAAGATGATGCCCCAGAGCCTGTTGGTCCTTTTGCTGTGGTACCGTTTCCTGGATGATAGCAGCAGGAACAGTTTGTCATTGTGGTGAATTGGGTCCCCAATATCCTTTGGGCCCTTTTTACACACCTGTCACTATAAATGTCCTGAATAGTGGAAAGTTCACATCTACAGATGCGCTGGGCTGTCCACACTGCTCTCTGCAGGGTCCTGTGATTAAGGAAGGTACAGTTACCATACCATGCTGTGATGCAGCCAGTCAGGATGCTCTCAATTGTGTCCCTGCAGAAAGTTCTTAGGATTTTGGACCCCATCCCAGACTTCTTCGACCGTCTGAGGTGAAAGAGGTGCTGCTGTGCTCTTTTCACAACACAGCTGGTATGTGCACAGCATGTGAGATCCTTGGTGATGCTTATGCCAAGGAACTTAAAGCTGTTCACCCTCTCAACCCCAGATCCATTGACGTCAATAGGGGTTAGCCTGTCTCCATTCCTCCCGTCATCCACAATCAGCTGGTTTGTTTTTGTGACAATGAGGGTGAGTTTGTTTTCTTGACACCAGTCAGATGTTGTTCAGACCTCAGATAGAGTCAGCAATCAAATGGTTGAGCATGGTGCAATGAATGTGCTGAGCTGTGTATATCACAATGCAAGAAGCATTGTAGGAAAGCCAAGTGAGCTCAGGACAGGGAATTATGATATTGTAGCCATTATTGGGTCTTGGTTGCACCCAACAGTCTGAGGGATTTCGAGGAATTTGTAGAGAGATCACAGACCAAGCCAACAAACAAGGTTTGATTCAGTAAGTGATTTTAACTTTCCATATATTGACTGGGACTCCCATACTGTAAAAGGACTCGATGGGGTAAAGTTTGTCAAATGTGTCCTTAATCAGTATGTAGAATTCCTGACTTAGAAGTGTGTAACAATCTGTTGGGAAATGATCCAGGGCTGGTGACAGAAATTAGTGACAGTAATGCCATGAGGTTCAAAGTAAATATGGAAAAACAGAGGTCTGGACCATGGGTTGAGATTCTAAGTTGCAGAAAGGTCAATTTTGATGGTATCATAAAGGATCTGACCTGTGTTTTTTGGGACAGGCTGTTTTCTGGCAAAGGAGTACTTGGTAAGTGGGAGGCCTTCAGAAGTGAAATTTGGAGAGTGTCTAATTTGTATGTGCCTGCCGAAATAAAAGTTGAAAGGTAACTGGTGCAGGGTACCTTGGCTTTCAAGAGATATTGAGGCCCCGGATATTTTGTTCCTCTAAATGCCTTAGACTGTTGGGTTCTACCAAGAGTCATTTATGACTGCAATATCATAATTCCACACCCTGAGCTCATCTGACTTTTTATTTTAGTTATAGAACATAGAACATAGAATAGTACAGCACGGTACAAGCCGTTCGGCCCACAATGTTGTGCCAACCCTCAAACCCTGCCTCCCATATAACCCCCCATCTTAAATTCCTCCATATACCTGTCTAGTAGTCTCTTCAACTTCACTAGTGTATCTGCCTCCACCACTGACGCAGCAGTGCATTCCACGCACCAAGCACTCTCTGAGTAAAAAACCTTCCTCTAATATCCCCCTTGAACTTTCCACCCCTTAACTTAAAGCCATGTCCTTTTATATTGAGCAGTGGTGCCCCGGGGAAGAAGCGCTGGCTATCCACTCTATCTATTCCTCTTATTATCTTGTACACCTCTATCATGTCTCCTCTCATCCTCCTTCTCTCTAAAGAGTAAAGCCCAAGCTCCCTTAATCTCTGATCATAATCCATACTCTCTAAACCAGGCAGCATCCTGGTAAATCTCCTCTGTACCCTTTCCAATGCTTCCACATCCTTCCTATAGTGAGGCAACCAGAACTGGACACAGTACTCCAAGTGTGGCCTAACCAGAGTTTTATAGAGCTGCATCATTACATCGCGACTCTTAAAGTCTATCCCTCGACTTATGAAAGCTAACACCCCATAAGCTTTCTTAACTAACCTATCTACCTGTGAGGCAACTTTCAGGGATCTGTGGACATGTACCCCCCGATCCCTCTGCTCCTGCACACTACCAAGTATCCTGCCATTTACTTTGTACTCTGCCTTGGAGTTTGTCCTTCCAAAGTGTGCCACCTCACACTTCTCCAGGTTGAACTCCATCTGCCACTTCTCAGCCCACTTCTGCATCCTATCAATGTCTCTCTGCACTCTGCGACAATCCTCCACACTATCTGCAACACCAGCAACTTTTGTGTCATCTGCAAACTTACCAACCCACCCCTCTAACCCACATCCAGGTTGTTAATAACAATCACGAAAAGTAGAGGTCCCAGATCAGATCCTTGTGGGACACCACTAGTCACAACCCTCCAATCCGAATGTACTCCCTCCACCATGACCTTCTGCAGGCAAGCCAATTCTGAACCCACCTGGCCAACTTCCCTGGATCCCATGCCTTCTGACTTTCTGAATAAGCCCACCGTGTGGAACCTTGTTAAATGCCTTACTAAAATCCATGTAGATCACATCCACTGCACTACCCTCATCTATATGCCTGGTCACCTCCTCAAAGAACTCTGTCAGGCTTGTTAGACACGATCTGTCCTTCACACAGCCATGCTGACTGTCCCTGATCAGACCACGATTCTCTAAATGCCCATAGATCCTATCTCTAAGAATCTTTTCGAACAGCTTTCCCACCACAGACATAAGGCTCACTGGTCTATAGTTACCCGGACTACCCCTACTACCTTTTTTGAACAAGGGGACAACTTCACCTCCCTCCAATCCTCCGGTACCATTCCCGTGGACAACGAGGACATAAAGATCCTTGCCAGAGGCTCAGCAATCTCTTCCCTTGCCTCATCGAGCAACCTGGGGAATATTCCGTCAGGCCCAGGGGACTTATCCATCTTAATGTATTTTAACAACTCTAACACCTCCTCTCCCTTAATATCCACATGCTCCAGAACATCAACCTCAGTCATATTGTCCTCACCGTCATCAAGTTCCCACTCATTGGTGAATACTGAAGAGAAGTATTCATTGAGGACCTCACTCACTTCCACAGCCTCCAGGAACATCTTCCCACCTTTATCTCTAATTGGTCCTACCTTCACTCCTGTCATCCTTTTGTTCTTCGCATAATTGAAGAATGCCTTGGGGTTTTCCTTTACCCTGCTCACCAAGGGCTTCTCATGCCCCCTTCTTGCTCTTCTCAGCCCCTTCTTAAGCTCCTTTCTTGCTGCCATATATTCCTCAATAGAGCCTTCTGATCCTTGCTTCCTGAACCTCATGTATGCTGCCTTCTTCCACCAGACTAGATTTTCCAACTCACTTGTCACCACCCATGGTTCCTTCACCCTACCATTCTTTATCTTCCTCACCAGGACAAATTTATCCCTAACATCCTGCAAGAGATCCCTAAATATCGACCACATATCCATAGTACATTTCCCTGCAAAAACAACATCCCAATTCACACCTGCAAGTTCTTGCCTTATAGCCTCATAATTTGCCCTTGCCCAATTAAAAATTTTCTTGTCCTCTCTGATTCTACCTTTTCTATGATAATGCTAAAGGCCAGGGAGCGGTGGTCACTGCCCCCCAGATGCTCACCCACTGAGAGATCTGTGACCTGCCCTGGTTCGTCATCTTCTGTTGGTTTCTTAAAGCTTCCCAACAGTTTTCGCTCTTTTGGTTGCCCTCTCTTTGTCTTTTCTGTTGGCTTTGGCTTCTCATTTCAGCCATGGTTGTGTCCTCCTGCCGTTCTAATGCTTCCACTTCTTTGGGATGTATCGATTTCTCAGTTCCCAAATTGCTCCCAGAAACCCCAGCCATTGCTGCTCCATTGTCACTCCTACCTTTTCCCTTCTGAACAAGTTTGGCCAGCTTCTTTGTCATAGAAACATTGAGAAGTTCAGGATGGAAACAGGCTATTTGGCCCATCTAGTCAATGCTGAAAAAACATTTAAGCTGTCTAATGCAACTCCCTGCCCTGCACCAGGACCATCGCCCTCCATACCCCTACCATCCAGGCTCCCATCCAAACACCTTTGAAATAGTGAATCCGAGCTCATATGCACCACTTGTACTGGCATCTCATTCCACACTCTCACAACCATTTCAGTGAACAGCTTTTCCAAATGTTCCCGTTAAATTTTTACCTTCCCCACTTAAACCCATGATCTCTCATTGTCATCCCACCCAACCTCAGTGGAAAAAACTGCTTGCCGTCACCCTATCTATACCCTCATAATTTTGTATACTTCCAACAAATCCTCAAAGCAATGTATAATTTCCTTGTTTATGTTTGGAGCCTTTTTTAGGTGTATAAGATGATGAGGGGCATTGATCGTGTGGATAACCAGAGGTTTTTTTCCCAGGGCTGAAATGGCTAACACAAGGGGGCATAGTTTTAAGGTGCTTGGAAATAGATACCGAGGGGATGTCAGCGGTAATTTTTTTTACACAGAGAGTCTTGGGTGTGTGGAATGCACTGCCGGCTATTTGTGTGAGAGTGTTTCAGTTACTGTGGGGCCAGGAACCCATGCAGCTCAGTGGAAACAGGGAATAATACCAAAGGAGAGAGTCAAACTGAGCCAGTTCACAGATTGGAAATGGCAGAAATACCCCATTCTTATAGAGACAGGAAGAGCATCAGAGAATTTGATGGTCTTTTCAGATACCAGCACTGTGCCCAGTTAGAAGATGATTTCTCTTTCCAACTTGGGTTGAACTTCACTGTAACAGTGTGATGCCAGATCATTCCTCAACATCTCTGGTGATCTCATCTGAAATGTTGTCCTACACCCATTGATGGATTTTATAAATCTTTTTACAGGTTAAAAATGACAAGGAGTTTGTCTACAGGAATCTCGAACACAGCACGCCAGTTTTGCTGTCTCTGTCCAGATATTTAAGAAGTGGAGCAAGGGATTCACTCGATCATCCTTCCTGCTCAGACTGTGGGGAGGGATTCACTCGATCATCTGACCGACTGCCACACCCGTCATTTTACACAGGGGGGAACCCGTTCATCTGCTCAGACAGTGGGAATGGATTCAGTCGGTCATCTCAACTGAAGGTACATCAGCAAGTTCACACTGGACAAGGCCATTCACCTGTTCTGTGTGTGAGAAGGGATTCAGTCGGTCCTCCCACCTGTGGATACATGGGTCAGTTCACACTGGGCAGAGGCTGGTCATCTGCTGAATTTCTAGGGAAGGATTCACTCGGTCATCTGACCTAATGGCTCACCAGAGAGTTCACACCAGGGAGCAGCCGTTCACCTGCTCAGACTGCGGAAAGGGATTCACTTACCCATCTAAACTGAAGGTACATCGGCGAATTCACACTGGGGAGAGGCCTTTCACCTGCTCAGTGTGTGGGAAGGGATTCGCACGGTCATCCCACCTACTGATACACCAGTCAGCTCACACTGGTGAGAAGCCGTTCACCTGCTCAGACTGTGGGAAGGGATTCACTTGCTCATCCCAACTGAAGGTACATCAGCGAGTTCACACTGGGGAGAGGCCGTTCACCTGCTCAGACTGTGGGAAGAGATTCAGTTGCTCATCTCAACTGAAGGTACATCAGCGAGTTCACACTTCGGAGAGGCCATTTACCTGCACAGAATGTGGGAAGGGATTCACTCGGTCATCCGACCTATTGAGACACCAGTCAGTTCACACTGGGGAGTGGCCGTTGACCTGCTCAGACTGTGGGAAGGGATTCACTCGGTCATCTAAACTGAAGGAACATCAGAGAGTTCACACTGGGGAGAGGCCGTTCCCGTGCACAGACTGTGGGAAAGGATTCACTCAGTTATCTCACCTGCTGAGACACCAGTCAGTTCACACTGGGGAGAGGCCGTTCACCTGCTTAGACTGTGGGAAGGGATTCACTTGCTCATCTCAACTGAAGGTACATCAGCGAGTTCACACTGGAGAGTGGCCGTTCACCTGCTCAGAGTGTGAGAAGGGTTTCACTCAGTTATCTCAACTGAAGGTGCATCAACGAGTTCACACTGGGGAGAGGCCATTCAGCTGCTCAGAGTGTGGGAAGGGTTTCACTCAGTTAGCTAGCCTACAAGCACACCAGTCAGTTCACACTGGGGAGAGGCCATTCACCTGCTCGGACTGTGGGAAGGGATTCATTTGCTCATCTAAACTGAAGGTACATCAGCGAGTTCACACTGGGGACAGGCCATTCACCTGCTCAAACTGTGGGAAGGGATTCACTCAGTCATACCACCTACTGGTACATCAGTCACTTCACACTGGGGAGCGGCCGTTCACCTGCTCGGACTGTGGGAAGGGATTCACACGGTCATGTGAACTGCAGAGCCACCAGCGAGTTCACACAGGGGAGAGGCCCACCAACTGCACGGACTTTGGGAAGAGTTTCTCTCAGCCAAATCAACCAAATGTGCATCACTGAGTTCACACAGGGGAGAGGCTGTTCACCTGCTGTGAATGTGGGAAGCGAGTCACTCAGTCATCTAACCTTACGTAGCCCTAGCTTCAGCTAGCAGCTTAATATAGCGGGTGTTAGCCCCCCAGCCCGGCCAAACTTAAGAAACCTCATTTTGGTGGACCCGGCGCAATGTGTCCCCTGTTACAAATCAGTACCCTGAAATAACAAACAGTACACAATATGTGATTACACAGTTGAGCTTTATAATTCTTGCTTTGACTGTAGGGTTAGTGAAGTAAACAGAAACAAAAGCAAAAGGGCCCACTCTCTACATTCACATCTTCTCATCTCTCCCCAGCAAAAGACCATGAAAATCTCTCTTCCAGGCTCACAAGAAAGAACATATCTGTCATTGGATAGCCCCGCACTCCAAAACCCTGTTATCTCCAGTTGTAATCTAAACATTGCTGCTACAGAGAAACCATTACCTCCGCACTGAAACATTACAGAGAGGCCATTACATGAGCAGTGAAACCTTACAGCATGTTAAAGTTGTGACACACTACCGGGTTCACACTGGGAGAATGTTTCAATAAGCTGCATGCTGGATATTTGTCCATCACCGTTGCTGATGTAATTTCGAGAGTGACTGTCGGTGCTGAACTCTGCAATTATTGCTGCTGCTCACCACACCCAGTTCTGTACCCTGGCCACTGGGCATGGGAGGAGTTTCTTCTGCTGCACATTCACCTTTAATGGGACTGGAGTTTAATATTCTGGATCTGAGACAAATAAATCAGTTTTATTTTAAACTCTGTCTCTGGTACTTAGTGAATTTATAACACACTAGTGTACAGTAGAGAGTTAACTCAGGCTGGCTGGACCCTGCCAGTGATTCCGTTCGATGACAGTCCTTTTAAATCCTCCCCTGTTGTTCATCTCTCGCTCTCCCTGTGGTGATGGGTTCCAAACAGTCACCACTCTGTGGGTGAAGAGGTTTCCCTTGAATTCTCTGCAGACTGAAGAAGTCGAGCTGACTGTGGTTCTGTCTGAGATGTTCTTCACACCTCTATTTTCTGGGCTGAGGAAGAATCACTTCATTAGGATGTATCTGCCATGCACCTCCCGAATTGCTCCCGGAAACTCCACCCATTGCTGCTCCATCGTCATTCCTACCAGATTCCCCTTCCAGTCAAGTTTGTCCAGCTTCTCTGTCAAAGAAGCATGGAGAAGTTAAGTGTAGAAACAGGCCATTTGTCCCATCTGGACAATGCTGAAAACATTTAAGCTGTCTGATGCAATGACCTGCACCGGGACCATAGCCCTCCATACCCCTACCATCCAGGTACCTATCCAAACTTCTCTTAAATGGTGAAATCGAGCTCACATGCACCATTTGTGCTGGCTTCTCATTCCACACTCACAATCAATTCAGTGAAGAGGTTTTCCACATGTTCCTGTTAAATTTTCGTTAAATATGGAAGCCACTTACCATGACCTCTTGTTGTCATCCCACCCAACATCAGTGGAAAAAGCTGCTTGCATGTACTTTATCTATATCTTAATAATTTTGTATACTTCCAACAAACCCTCAAAGCAATATATAATTTCCTTGTTTATGCTTAGATCCTTTTTCGGTGTTTTCGATGATGCAGGGCATTGATTGTGTGGATAGCCAAAAGCTTTTCCCAGGGCTGAAATGGATAACACGAGGGGGCATAGTTTTAATGTGCTTGGAAATAGGTACCGAGGGGATGTCGGGGTAAACTTTATACACAGAGTGGTGGGTGTGTGGAATGCACTGCCAGCAGCGATGGTCGAGGCAGGTACAGTAGGATCTTTTAACAGCCTTTTGGGTAGGTACTTGGAGCTTAGAAAAATAGAGGGTTATAGAGAAATAGAGGGCTATGTGGTAGGAAAATTCTCGGCAGTTTATAGAGTACGTTACATGGTTGGAACAACATTGTGGGCTGAATGGCCTGGAATATGCTGTAGATTTCTATGTTCTATGTTGAACAGCGAAATAACTTTGGCTATCCTCTGATAACTCTCCCGTCACAAAGGATGATTTAATTATCTCTGCTAGGGCCTGACAATTTCTGCAGTTGCCTCCCGTAGGGTCCGAGGGAGCAGCTTGTTATGTCCTGGAGATTTATCCACCCTAATCTGCCTCAGGATAGCAAACATCTCCTCTGCTTTAATCTGTACAGGGTCCACAATTTTAATGCCACTTTTCCACACTCACATGGACCCTGTGTCCATCTCCTGAGTAAAGAGGGATGAAAAAAATATTTAAGATCGCCCCATCTGCTTTGGTTCCACATGTAGATTGCCATTCCTGTCTTCCGGAGGGCCAACTTTATGCTTTGCAATCCTTTTGCTCTCAATCTATCTGTAGAATCCCTGAGGATTATCCTTCATCTTTTCTGCAAGGGCAATCTCATGCCTTCTTTTCGCCATCCTGATTTATTTCTTACTTGTTCTCTTGCATTTCTTGTATTCCATAAGAATCTACCTGCCTATCCCTGTTATGCAACTCCATTTTGTGCTTCACCAGGGTCTCAATATCTCTTGAAAACCAAGGTTCCCTACAGTTTCTATCTTTACCTTTTATTCTGACAAGCACATACCTGCTTTGTACTTTCAAAATTTCATTTTGAAGGCTTCCCATTTACCAAGCACACCTTTGCAATAAAGCAACCTGTCCCAGTCCACAGTTGCCAGATCCTAGTGTCATAATTCCAGGTGTTGATCCATGCTGTGAACACATCTGCCTTTCCTAGGCTGCTCCTTGTATTGAAATATGCAGGATTGAGCATATTCACTGCACCATGCTCAACTTTTTCATTCCTGACTTGTCTGAGGACTGAACAACATCTGTCTCCACAACCCCTCCACTATCTGTTCTGTTATTCAGGCTCCCATTCCCCCTGCAACTTTAGTTTAAACATCCCCCCCTACCCCCACCTCCCACCATGCAGCTCCATCACCCCTTTGGCTTTCATCTCCCAGATCAATAAAAAGGAGGTGCATACCAGGTACAGGCAGATAGGAACAAATGGGGTACATATGAAGTACAGGAAATTCAAGTGAACACTTAGGAAAGCAATAAAAGAAGGCATGAGGTTGCCCCAGCAGACAATGTTTAGGAGACTCCTCAGGGATTCTGCAGATATGTTAAGAGCAAAAAGATTGCAAGGGACAAAATTAATCCTCTGGAAGATCAGAATGGTAATCCATATGAGGAGACAAAATAATTGGGGAATTTTTTTTTTCTACAGCCGAATTTACTCAGAAGACAGACACAGAGTGTATAGAAGTGAGGCAAAGCAACATCAACTTCATGGACCCTGTACAGATTACAGAGGTGGAGGTGTTTGCTGTCTTAAGGCAAATTACCATGGATAAATCCTCAGGGCCTGACAAGTTGTTCCCTGGGACCCTGCAGAAGACAAGTGCAGAAATTGTCGGGGCGTAAGCACAGATATTTAAATCATCCTCAGTGACAGGTGAGTACTGGAGGATTGAAGGATAGCCAATGTTGTTCCGCTGTTCAAGACAGGAAAGTGCAGGGACTGGATAAATAAATATTTGGATAAATCTAGACTGATTAAGGATAGGCAACATGGCTTTGTGCATGGTAGGTCATGTCCAACCAATCTTATAGAGTTTCTTGAGGAGGTTATCAGGAAAGTAGATGAAGACAAGGCAGTGGATGTTGTCTACATGGACTTTAGCAAGGCACTTGACAAAGTCTCATATGGAAGGTTGATCAAAAAGGTTCAGTCACTCAGCATTCAAGATGAGATAGTAAATTGAATGAGACACCGTCTTTGGGAGAAGCCAGAGTGTGGTAACAGATTGTTGCCTCTCTGACTGGAGACCTGTGACTAGTGCTGTGCCACAGGGATCAGTGTTGGATCTGTTGTTGTTTGTCATCTATATCAGTAATCTGGATGACAGTGTGGTTAACTGGATCAGCAAATTTGTGGATGACACCAAGATTGGTGGTGTCATGGACAGCGAGGAAGACGATCATGGCTTGCACTGTGATCTGGACCAGCTGGGAAAATGGTTTGAGAAACAGAAAATGGAATTTAATGCAGATAAGTGTTATGTGTTGCACTTTAGTCTTACACAGTGACTGGTAGGGCACTGAGGAGTGCTGTAGAAGAAAGGGTCTATAATTTACTGAAAGTGGTGTCACAATTATATAGGATGGAAAGAAGTATTTTGGCACATTGGCCTTCATAAACTAATGTACTGGCAACAATAGATGGATGATATGTTGATTTGTAGAAGACATTGGTGAAGCCTAATTTGGAGTATTGTGTGCAGTTTTGGTCACCTACCTAATTGAAAGATGTAAAAGAGTTTGAAAGAGTTCAGAGAAAATTCGCAAGGATGTTGCCAGGTCTGGAGTACTTGGGTTATAAGGAATGATTGAACAGGACAGGGCTTTATTCCTTGGAATGTAGAAGATTGAGGGGAGATTTGATTGTGACAGAGGAGCATAGATAGGGTAAATGCAAGCTGGCTTTCTCCACTGAGATTGGGTGGGACTACAACCAGAGGCCATGGGTTAAGGGTGAAAGGTGAGACATTAAGGGGAACATGAGGGGAAACTTCTTCACACAGATGGTCATCCAGGTGTGAAATGAGCAGACAGCCCAACTGGTGCATGTGAGCTCAATTTCAACATTTAAGAGTTTGTATAAGTACCTGGATGGTAGGGGTACGGGGGTAAACAGTTTAAATAGAACACAAACTAGATGGGCCAAAGGGTCTGTTTCTGTGTTGTACTTTCCTATGACTGTGAAAAGAACATGAAATAATACTAATACTCACTCTAATTCCTTTTAACAGCTGTGCAGACGAACCATACATCTGAGTAGGAGATATTTACATGGCCTTAAAATTGTGGCACTTTAACAGTTCATAAAAGAAAATCCCAGCTGCACGTCAACTAAGGCTATTTGTGTGAGAGTGTTTCAGTTACTGTGAAGCCAGGCACCCATGCAGCTCAGTGGGAAGAGGGAATAATACCAATGGAGAGAGTCAAACTGAGCCAGGTCACAGATTGGAGATGGCGGAAATGCCCCATACTTATAGAGACAGGAAGAGCATCAGAGAGTTTGATGGTCATTCCAGATACCAGCACTGTGCCCATTTAGAAAATAATTTCTCTCTCCAACTTGGGTTGAACCACTCTGTAACAGTGTGATGTCAGATCACACCTTGGCAACTAAAGTGATCTCATCTGAAATGTTGTCCTTCACCCATTGATGGATTTTGTAAATCTTTTTACAGGTTAAAAATGACAAGGAATTTGTCTACAGGAATCTCGAACACAACACACCTGTTTTGCTGTCTCTGTCCAGACATTTAAGAAATGGAGCAAGGGATTCACTCAATCATCCTTCCCACTCAGACTATGGGGAGGGATTCACTCGATCATCTGACCATCTAGCACACCCGTCATTTTACACAGGGGAGAGGCTATTCTCCTGCTCAGGTAATGGGAATGGATTCACTCAGTCATCTCAACTGAAGGTACATCAGCAAGTTCACACTGGGCAAGGACATTCATCTGTTCTGTGTGTGAGAAGGGATCCAATCGGTCTTCCCACCTGTGGACACCCCAGTCAGTTCACACTGGGCAGAGGCTATTCATCTGCTGAATTTGTGGGGAAGGATTCATTCGGTCATTTGACCTAATGGCTCACCAGCGAGTGCATACCGGGAAGCGGACATTCACCTGCTCAGATTGTGGGAAGGGATTCACTAAATCATCTCAGCTACTGAAACACCTGTCAGTTCACACTGGGCAGAGGGATTTCACCTGCTCAGATTGTGGGAAGAGATTTCCTCACTCTTCCACCCTACAGAGACACCAGTCAGTTCACACTGGGGAGAGGCCATTCACCTGCTCAGTCTGTTGCAATACATTCACTCAGTCATCCCACCTACAGAGACACCAGTCAGTTCACACTGGGGAGAGGCCATTCACCTGCTCAGACTGTGGGAAGAGATTCACTCAGTCATCCCACCTACAGAGACACCAGCAAGTTCACAGTGGGGAGAAGCCATTCACCTGCTCAGACTGTGGGAAGAGATTCACTCAGTCATCCGCCCTATTGGCACACCAGTCAGTTCATACTGGGGACTGGCCATTCACCTGCTCAGAATGTGGAAAGGGATTCACTCGGTCATCCGAAGTACTGGCACACCAGTCAGTTCACCGTGGGGAGTGGCCGTTCACCTGCTCAGAATGTGGAAAGGGATTCACTCGCTCTTCCACCCTATTGGCACACCAGCGAGTTCACACTGGGGAGCGGCCGTTCAGCTGCTGTGAATGTGGGAAGGCATTCACACGACTGTCTCATGTACTGAAACACCAGCAAGTTCACACTGTGTAGAGGCCGATCACATGCTCAGACTTTGGGAAAGGATTCTCTCAGCCATCTCCACCAAATCTGCATCATTGAATTCACACTGGGAAGAGGCCTGCTGTAAATGTGGGGAGGGACTCACTCAGTTATCTAACCTTGTGACATACTACCGGGTTCACACTGTGGAGGAAGTTTCAATAAGCTGCATGCTGGATATTTGTCCATCACTGTTGCTGAATGCAATTTCGAGAGTGACTGTTGGTGCTGAACTCTGCAATTATTGCTGCTGCTCACCACACCCAGTTCCACATTTTAATTCCACATCCCATTCCCATTCTGACATGTCTATTCACGGCCTCCTCTACTGTAAAGATGAAGCCACACTCAGGTTGGAGGAACAACACCTTATATTCCGTCTGGGTAGCCTCCAACCTGATGGCATGAACATTGACTTCTCTAACTTCCGCTAGGCCCCACCTCCCCCTCGTACCCCAGCTGTTACTCCTTTTTATGCACACATTCTTTCTCTCACTCTCCTTTTTCTCCCTCTGTCCCTCTGAATATACCTCTTGCCCATCCTCTGGGTCACCCCCCCCCCGTCTTTCTCCCTAGGCCTCCTGTCCCATGATCCTCTCGTATCCCCTTTTGCCTATCACCTGTCCAGCTCTCGGCTCTATCCCTCCCCCTCCTGTCTTCTCCTATCATTTTGCATCTCGCCCTCCCCCTCCAGCTTTCAAATCCCTTACTCACTCTTCCTTCAGTTAGTCCTGACGAAGGGTCTCGGCCTGAAACGTCGTCTGCAATTATTGCTGCTGCTCACCACACCCAGTTCTGCACCCTGGTCACTGAGCATGGGAGGAGTTTCTTCTGCTGCATATTCACCTTTCATAGGACTGGAGTTTAATATTCTGGATCTGAGACAAATAAATCAGTTCTATTTTAAACTCTGTCTTTGGTACTTAGTGAATTAATAACACACCTAGTGTACAGTAGAGAGTCAACTCAGGCTGGCTGGACCCTGCCAGTGATTTTGTTCCATGGCAGTCCATTTAAATCTCCCCCTGTTGGTCATCTCTCACTCTCCCTGCGGTGATTTGTTCCAAACAGTCACTATTCTGTGGGTGAAGAGGTTTCCCTTGAATCTTCTGCAGACTGAAGAAGTTGAGCTGACTGCAGTTCTGTCTAAGATAATCTTCACCCTCAAATCTCTGGGCTGAGGAAGAATGACATTGGTAGTTAACCTCCTTATTCACGGCACGTTTGCACATTATGGGTCATTTCCCCTAAAGACTGAAAGCAGAATAGAAAACCATTAGTTGGATGTTCAACAATGCAGGGTCAGAAACCAGAGGCGGGTATACACAGGGCAGAGTTTGGGGCTCTGGACGATAGTTGGGGTAAGAACGTATGATGAGGAGAAGGGAATCAGCAGCGGGGCATGGCAGCGAACAACAGAGTAGCAACATTTGGAAGCTGATTGACTGAGAAAATATTTTGAAACAATACCTGTTGTGAAGTGCTCCATTGGTCAAGAAAAATGTGTGTGTTGTGAATGGTTTTATCTATTGAGGGAGTTGTTCCTGCTTGTTTATCCTGTAATATTATATGTGGATAGTTATTATGGATTGTCCTATCTGAAATAATATACTGATTATCATATAATTTGTAAGATTTTGACTAAAACTGGATCAAGCTTGAATTTATGTGCCTTTATGAAGTGATGGAGGGCATTCATGAGTTTGTATTTTAAAGAAAGATTTTGGTGAATGATATTTGCCACTTGATTGTACCTTTGTAAGTAATCAGATTGAGTTAAACTGATGCAGGATCCTGGAATGTATTGGATTGTGTCTGGTTTCTCTTGGCATTTTCTGCACTTACTGCCTTGTTTGTTTGTATTTCATGTATTTTCATTTTTTTTTTCCTTTTGTTAACCGCCTTGTCCTGTATTTCTGCAAGGAACCCCTCTGTTTCTGGGAAGAGTTCTTCAACTCTCAGTCAGGTGCTCGATGCTTCCTTGTCACCGTCTCGTCTGCTCAGATCGTTGAGATGCCTCCCATGGAGGGTCATACTCATTCCACTGGTTAATGTTTTCTTCCATAGTGATGATTCATTTTTCTGAGTTGGTCTCGCATTGAAGTTTTCTGGTTTGTATTACTTATCATGATTACATATACACACATGGAGTGTTGAATCCTGTTCATTTTTGATGAAAATATATACTTAGAATTTTTATCTGACTGTTGTGTGATTTTTTTTCATGTGTTATTTCTCTTCCTCCTTCTATCCAAGGTAGTGTTAATCTAAGTGGGTTTGAGTGTAAATAGTTCTTATTTATCTTTGTAAATGTTACTGATTGAAATGGGTCCGAGATATTTTTATTTTAAAAAGTCAATGTTGGTGTAAGGGGTTTCTTCTTTTATGTTAGTGCTAGGTGAATAAAATGGCTTCTCTGTAATGTTAACTGCTGAGCAACTTGTTTGGGTTACATTACTGATGAGAGAATTGTATTCATTTGCTAACCAATTGGGATAGATGTTATTCTTTCTTGTGTGTCTGTAAGCTATTGTTTTTGCGGGCTTTGGGGGAGATGGCGCGATGGGGACAGAGAGAGGAGACACGATGCTGTAAGCTGGGCGACGGAATAAACTCCGAGCGGTAGACCAAGGCCCAGGGTGTTGGGGAGGAGAACCGAAGAGGAAGGACGTGCTGGACGTGCTCTGGTCGACCACCGTGGTTGGTTCCAGGCGGCGGGTCGAGAGGGTCAGAGCAGATGGCATGGTGGAAAGAAGACCCCATTCATTGAGCGCCAACGGTTGTGCACGAAGTGGTTGAACTTTGAAAAGTTTGGCACCTTTTACTTTCCTTTTCTATTTTATCTCTATTAATTACATATTTCCAGTGAGATCTATAGACTGTAATCATTGAATCGCATATGGTGTATTGTCTGTTATTTGGTGGGGAGGGGTACATCACACAGTATCCACACAAACTTGATTACCTAGTTTGGTGGGGTCGAAGGCTGCTCCCCCTGGACAAAAGCGAGCTGAGCGAGCCTGAGGCTTACCATGGGGCTACATTGGTATTGATAAAGTGTTTGTTACCTTTATTGTATTTGTTAACTATTGAGCTCTGTTTGGCAGGATTTTTAAGCCATGAACTAAATTTTGTCAAAGGTTTTTTTCCTATTTTGCACTACTTTCTATTTTCTTTGCTTGTCGATATTCCAGATACGTGGGTGTCAATAGTCCCAATGAAGGGTCTTTGCCCAAAATGTTGATTCCCATCCATAAATGCTGCCTGACATGCTGAGCTCCTCCAGCACTTTGTGTGTCGTTCTCTAGATTTCTAGCATCTGCAGGTCCTCTTGTTTCCCAGATACTTATATGTTTCTTGAAAGAACAAGCCAAGAACAAGCTGGTAGTGGGGTTGTGTGGATCTGTTGGTAAAATATTAAATAAAATCATTAGAAAGAGGTGGCATAGGGTTGGAAGGTGTCGAATCTGTGGATAGAATTAAGGAACAGCAAATGTAAAAATAATCCCTGATGGAAGTTGTACAGAGACCTCCAAACAGTAGTTAGTATGTGGTCCACAAACTACAATGGGAGATAGAAAATGTGTGCCAAAGGGGCAATATTACAGTAGTCCTGGGGGATTGTCATGCAGGTGATTAGGAAAATTAGGACGGTGTTGGTCTCAAGAGGAGGAATTCCTAGAATGCCTACAAGATGCTTTGTCAGAGCAGCTCATGGTTCAGCCCATTTGGGGATCAGCTATTCTGGATTGGGTGTTGTAATGATCCAGAATTAATTAGGTCACTTAAGTTCAAAGAACCCTCAGGGGCAAGGGATCTTTATATAATCAAATTCATTCTGACATTAGAGAAAGAGAAGCTAAAGTCAGATGTGGAATAAAGATAATTAGAGGCATGAGAGAAAAATTAGTCAAAATTGATTTGAAAAGAACACGGGCAGGGATGAAACCGTGATTGACATCGCTTCAAACCAATGGGAATAGCGCAACTCCTGAATCCTCGGTTGTCAGCGGTGGGGGGGGGGGGGGAGTTGTTCACGTGATTGGTCGCTCGGCCGTTAAACCGATAAAGCTCGAGCTCACCAGCGCGTAGGTGACGTAGGACATCGCCCACGTGAGGGCAGATCCCGGTGTGGGGAGCCCATGTGTGACGTCAGGCGCGTGGGTGCGCCTGTGTGACGTCACCTGTGGGGGAGCGCTTGTAATTAAAACCACCTTAATGGACGTTTCTTATGATTTCAGTGGGACAACAACATTAATCCCGGGTTTCATCACTGAATCCAGTGTTGTGAGATGTAAAGTCCCCTGTTATGTGTCCGGCTGTGCCGTGTTGTTGGTGGAGTGGGCAGCGTGGTGTTTGTCTCGATTCGGGTCACAACACCAGAATTGCCAGCGGAGTCCACACACAGTGTATTAGTCAACAGAAAACCTCCCGTCCCTGCAGTCTCTGTCTCCTGGTAAACTCAACACCCTGACAATGTGGATCATAGATACCCCTTCCTCTCAGAGTCAGGGAATCACTCAGACAGCTGATCAAAGAGAGGAATTATATTTAGCTCCTCCGCAGTTGTACTGGGTAGGGTTTTTTTTGGGGGGGAAGGTGTCGATATTAGGCTAACAGGAGGGGGCATAGTTTTAAGGAGCTTGGAAATAGATACCGAGGGGATGTCAGTGGTAAGTTTTTTTACACAGAGAGTGGTGGGTGAGTGGAATACACTGCTGGCTATTTTGCATTTGAGTGTTTCAGCTACTGTGGGGCCAGGAACCCATGCAGCTCAGTGGGAACAGGGAATAATACCAATGGAGAGAGTCAAACTGAGCCAGGTCACAGATTGGAGACGGCAGAAATGCCTCATTCTTATAGAGACAGGAAGAGCATCAGAGAGTTTGATGGTCATTCCAGATACCAGCACTGTGCCCAGTTAGAAGATGATTTCTCTCTCCAACTTGGGTTGAACTTCACTGTAACAGTGTGATGTCAGACCACACCTTGACAACTCAAGTGATCTCATCTGAAATGTTGTCCGACATCCACTGATGGATTTTGTAACTCTTTTTACAGGTTAAAAATGACAAGGAATTTGTCTACGGGAATTTCGAACACAACACGCCAGTTTTGCTGTCTCTGTAAGGGATTCACTCGATCATCCTTCCTGCTCAGAGTGTGGGGAGGGATTCACTCGATCATCTGATCGACTGGCACTCCCGTAATTTTACACAGGGGGTGGCCATTTACCTGCTCAGACAGTGGGAATGGATTCAGTCGGTCATCGCAACTGAAGGTTCATCAGTAAGTTGACATTGGGCAAGGCTATTCATCTGTTCTGTGGGTGAGAAGGGATTCAGTCGGTCTTTCCACCTGTGGACACACCAGTCAGTTCTCACTGGGCAGAGGCTGCTCATCTGCTGAATTTGTAGGGAAGGATTCACTCGGTCATCTGCCCTAATGGCTCACCAGCGAGTTCACACCGGGGAGCGGCCGCTCACCTGCTCAGGCTGTGGGAAGGGATTCACTTGGCCATCCCAACTGAAGGTACATCAGCGAGTTCACACTGGGGAGCGGCCGTTCACCTGCTCAGTCTGTGGGAAGGGATTCACACAGGCATCTCACCTACTGAGACACCAGTCAGTTCACACTGGGGAGAGGCGGTTCACCTGCTCAGAATGTGGGAAAGGATTCACTTGGTCATCTGCTCTGCTGGCACACTAGCGAGTTCACACTGGGGAGAGGCCATTCACCTGCTCATACTGTGGGAAGACATTCACTCATGCATCCAACCTACAGAGACACCAGCGAGTTCACACTGGGGAGAAGCCATTCACTTGCTCAGTCGGTGAGAAGAGATTCACTCGGTCATCCAACCTATAGAGTCATCAGCGAATTCACACTGGGGAGAAGCCGTTCACCTGCTCAGAATGTGGGAAGAGATTCTCTCAGTCGTCTCAACTGAACGTGCATCATTGAGTTCACACTGGGGAGAAAGTTTCAATAAGCTGCATGCTGGATATTTGTCCATCACCGTTGCTGAATGCAATTTTTAGAGTGACTGTCTGTGCTGAACTCTGCAATTATTGCTGCTGCTCACCACACCGATATCTGCACCCTGGTCACTGGGCAGGGGAATAGTTTGTTCTGCTGCATATTCACCAGTTTAAGCTAGACGGTAATACTAAAGAGGATGCCTAATGTTTCTTCAGATACATTAAGTGTTAAGGAGAGGAAAGTGTGGATATTGGACAACTGGAAACCGATGCTGGACGGGTAGTACTGGGGGACATGGAACTGGCGGAAGTACTGAATAAGTATTTTGCATCAGTCTTCACTCTGGATGGCACTAGTAGGACGATGGATGTCTGGATGTCAGTGGTCTGAATTGTGCAAATTTACATTACTCAGGAGAAGGTTCTTGGAAATAGAATGGTCTGCAGGTAAATAGGTCACCTGGACCAGATGGTGAACATCTGAAAGTGGTGGCTGAAAATATTGTGGAGGGATCAGTAACGATGCTTCAAGAATCAGTGGGTTCTGGTATGGTTCTGGGAGACTGGAAATTTGGAAATATCACTCCAGTCCTCAAGGAGGTAGAGAGGTAGAAGATACAAGATTATGGGCCAGTTAGTCTGACCTCAGTGGTTGGGAAGATATTGGAGTCGGATATTGAGGATGTGTTTTCAGGGTGTCTGGGGCACATGATAAAATCGGCCATTTTCAGCATGTTGTCTTCAAGGGAAAATCTTGTCTGACAAGCATGTTGACATTCTTTGATTTCATTGACGAAGTTACAAGGAAGACAGGCAGAGGAGAATCGGTTGATGTTGTGCACCGGGACTTTCAGAAGGTCCTTGACAAGATGCCACACATGGGTCTGCTTAACAAGTTATGAGCCCGTGATAAGAGTGGTGATTGTTAAGTTCGTGGCCTAAGGTAGAAGGAGTCAATTTTAGAAACCCTAGCACATTTATTTTTCAACATAGTCCCCTCCTACATTTACACACTTAGTTCAGCGGTGGTGGAGCATACGGATCCCTTCTTTGTAGAAGCCGGCGCCTTGGACCTGCAGAAGTAGTCGATACCAGGGGTGAATGATAAGTTCGTGGCCTAAGGTAGAAGGAGATGAATAATTAACTTCAAACTTTCTGCATAATCATTCAAAGAGTTGGACTGCATGTGCATGTAACGAGAGCTGTATAACTCATCTCCTGCTACCTTAGGCCGCGAACTTATCGAGGGGTGGCAGGGGTAAGTTTGTCATGCAGAGAGTGGTGGGTGCATGTAATACACTGCCGGCGGCAGTGCTGGACGCCGATACAAAAGGGTCTTTTAAGAGCTTCTGAGAAAGGTACATAGAGCTTAGAAAAATAGAGGGTTTGCGCTGGGGAGATTCCAGGCAATTTCTAGAGTAAGTCAAGTGGGTGGGAAAACATTGTGGGCCGAGGGGCCTGTAATGTGCTGTATATTTCTATGTTCTATAACATGAGGCACCAGACCTTACCGACTGTTAGTAGAGCAGGCCCTGGAACACAGCAAGAGCCGTAGCTCCGCAGACAGCAAACGCTCGTCGTCTCAACCGTCTGAAACTCGGCAACCGCTTCCCACCTCACCAGCCTAACAGACATTATTGGGGAAGCATAAATTAGCAACCAGAGTGCTCAACAATTCCCCTTGACTCGCGGCACGGAACGAGTTCATGCAATTTAACAGTCCAACCCCGATAATGATGGATTAGCACGTACGGCAGGATCTCTGTGAATCTTAAGGCGATGAGGACTTGAATTCTAATTCTGCTAAGAATCAGAATCTACAAAAAGTGCGTCTTTACGTACACGGAGTATGGATTTACTCTATTTCTGTCAGATCAGCGACGCCCCATGTGTCTTATTCGTGATACTGTACTGTCTAAAGAAACACTGAAACTATCAAGATTGCAGGAACACTTCCGTAAAAGACACCCCGAAAAGGCTACCTATGTTATTACTCAGTTCCAGAGGACGAAAGAAGCGTTTGACAGGCGTTGTACACTCGAGTTATTTGCCAGGAAAGCTAAAAATATCCTTGATCGCGATCTCATTGCTTCTCATAACATTTCCAAAATGATAGCAAAGTGTGAAAGATCTCATACAATTAGATAAAGATTCTACAACAGGATAATGATCCTAAGCACACCTCAAAATCTACAATGGACTATATTGAGGAGCAAGCTGAAGGCCTTGGCATGCCCCTCACAGTCCCCCGACCGGAACATCATCGAAAATCTGTGGATAGACATCGAAAGAGCAGTGTGTGAAAGACGGCCCCAGAATCTCACAGAACTAGAAGCCTTTTGTAAAGAAGAATAAGCGAAAATCTCCCAAGCAAGAATTGAATGACCCTTAGCTGGTTACAAAAACCGTTTCCAAGTTGTGACACAGGGTGCCCAAATTTTTGCTTCGGGACCTTTTCCTTTTTTGTTATTTTTAAACTGTAAAAGCTGGAAATTAAACAAAAAGTAATCTTGCTTACATATTAAAGAAACGTGTCATCTGTTTGGAAATCAGGTCATCTTTTACTCGCTTACTTTTATACCTGCGGAAGATTATAACTTATTGTAGTCGATCTGTGCTCAGCACTTTTCTCCTTTGTACAAGGACAGCCAGTATTTAATTGCCTTATAAGAATCTGCCACAGTTTAACACGTCCTTGCACATTTGGCGATAAGAGGGCACAGGGTGAATTTGGAGAAAATGCAGTTTTGCCAAGATACTGTCCAGCACCACGGATTCCAGCTCAGTGAAGGTAGGCGAAGTTTGGGAAGCAATCGAATGAAAGCAATAAAACAGGTCCTGGTCACGAAAAGGAAAGTGGTCATTTTTTCCTTTCCTGGGAATGGAAGGCTGCTGTCGACAGTGACATCACGAATTCCGGAAGAAGGACAGATTATTGCGTTCTACTGTGTTGCAAACGTTGCTCCCCTCCATCATGGACTGGACACCCACCCAAAAGGGAGAAAACCTTCCATAACCTCAAGCGGGCTTTAGTCTCAGCTCCCGCTCGGGTTACTTAACAAGAGCAAGCACTTTCAACAGTACAGTGTCATGCAACATTTTGGGACCCCGGTCAAATTTTCTGTTACTGTGAATAGCTGAGCGAGTAAAAGATGAACTAATTTCCAAAAGGCTTAACGTTAAAGATGACACATTTTTAAAAATATTTTAAGGAGGATTACTTTATTTTTAATTCCCATCCTTCACAGTTTCACACTAACAAAAAATGAAAAAGCTCTAAGCAAAAGTTTGAACACCCTGCATGGTTGGGCGAGGCATAAGGACAGGACTAGAATACGAAGCCTTGACTTGGACAGAACGAGATTCTTGGAGTTGCCTAGGACAGGACAAGGTTCTTGGACAGGACGAGAGACTCTAGCACAGGATAAGGGAACTCCAGCAGCGGGCTGAGCGAGGTACTCCTGGGTTGGGCGAGGCATGAGGACAGGACTAGAACACGAAGCTTTGACTTGGACAGGACGAGATTCTTGGAGTTGCCTAGGACAGGACAAGGTTCTTGGACAGGACGAGAGACCCTAGCACAGGGCAAGGGAATCCCCAGCACCGGGCTGAGCGAGGTAGTCCTGGGCTGGGAGAGGCATAAGGACAGGACTAGAACACGAAGCCTTGACTTGGACAGGACGAGATTCTTGGAGTTGCCTAGGACAGGACAAGTTTCTTGGACAGGACGAGAGACTCTAGCACAGGATAACGGAATCCCCAGCACCGGGCTGAGCGAGGTACTCCTGGGCTGGGCGAGGCACAAGGACAGGACTAGAACACGAAGCCTTGACTTGGACAGGACGAGAGACTCCAGCACAGGACAAGGGAACACCGGCACCGGGTTGGGCGAGGTACTCCTAAGCTGGCCAACAACACGAAACCTTGACTTGGTCGAAGGAGAGACAGGAGCGCAGAGCCTTGGTCGAGGGAGAGACAGGAATATGGAACACAGAGCCGGAACCCCTCTTTGGGAACAGGACGTAGGGCCGGGACTCATTACACAGAATGCAGAATACGACGGGACGGTTCCCAACAAAAGAAGCAAACGGCCGGACCTGCCTTGCGAATGCGTGGACGCAGAATCATCAAATACATGTATTTTCTTTGAAAATCCCGTGTTACGAAAGAGTTAAATTAGTCAAAAATCACATTTGATTCTCCCTTGGCGGGCGTAAAATGGGAGACAGAGAACAACGGTTCTGAAACAGAGCGGCATTAGCTTGGAATGTGGAAGTTTTATAAGAGAGAAAAGGACTATCAGCCTTCTGTGCAAACGTGCTCTCATGTGAGACAGGAGTAGCAGCTAGACAAAAAAGGCAGACATGGGGAGGGAGGGAAGACAGGGAGTGAAAGTGAGAGAGGGAGACAGATACAAAAAATAATGGAATTAGCTGTTGGGAACTGTGTTCCCTCCAGCACAATGTGGATCAGATCAGTGAGTGGCCGATAATCGATCTTTGCACATAGTCCTTCTGTGCCTTTACAAGTGGCTGACTGGTAGTTATCATGTCATCCTGATATATTAGTAGTTTAATGATATTCGGCATGTGAAGGTTGTCTCAATTTGCTGCAAAATCCTGATGCTGTTGAATCAGAAAGGAAGAAGAAAAATAAAATATTTTCCTTACACCTTATACCCGTACCCATATCCCATGCAAGAGGTCACGCCGCAATAATAATGACTTTGTCACTGTCCGGCAGCTGATGCTGTTCCGCTGGTTGTATCTTGTCAGTGTGGTAGGAAGCACTTTAATCCAGGGGCATCAGCATTTTTCTATGCAATGACTTTGTATTTATGGGCAGTGAAAGGTGACGCTGTAACTTTTCACGATCTGCTCTCCATTGTAGATCACACAAAAACACCAGTGCTCTAAATCAGATATTCACTTTATTTTATTATCATTTTTTTCTTCTCTAATCGATTCATTGGAATGCTTCCTCTCACTTGAGCAGCAATCATATATTATTTCAATTTTTCTTTTGTTTTTGGAAACTAAAGTTGTTTTAATTTTACCCCAGACTGATGATATGGTATATCTGTGACCCTGCAAAGGCCGAGCGGAAACCGGTGAATAATACAGGAATAGCTTATTTCCCTCTGCCATCAGGTTTCTGAATGGATATTGAGCCCATAAAAACTCCCTCACTGTATGTTGTCCTCTTTGTGCACTAATTCAATTCAGCTCTTTTATATATAATCTTCTAACGTGATTTTAAACCTCCTCCTGGTTCTGATTGTGTACAGTCTGTGATTCGCTTCAAAGATTCGCAGCTGCTTTATTTAGTATTGCGAGGGGTCCTTCTAGGAAATCAACTACGCCTCTGATAGTTGTAACCTTCCAGAAGTTCATAGTATTTCCCTTTTTCCTATCTGGCAACTTCCTCAATCTACTGTGCAATATTATCCTCGACGACCAATCATTTTACCGTGCGTTTGAGATTCCTTCTGACATATTATTGGAAAAGTTTTCCCTCAGATCGCTGTGTATTACCAATCCCTTTACACGGTTCTATTGCCCAAATACCATCCCGTCGCGCAGGGTGAGAAGGCTTTTCCGTTTTGATTATTTCCACCACCAGGTGTAATGAAGAAGATGCTGATTATGATTTATTCTCTGTATTTGTTTGTGCTACACACGTGGAGACTGAATCCGCTACGCAAAAGCTAAACTTAAAATGGTCAACATTTGTGCCACCAAATTACATTATTGCATTGTTCAATCCCTTTGCTGCGTCGTCCGAGCGAGAAAACAAGTTATTTCTGTTGGTGATCATTTCATACAGTTTCCAATCTGCTGTGCACAGGGTTATCTGTACAGAAATCATATCAAATACGTGACGACAAATTGCAATCTATTGGCATTAGAATAACGACACATCAGTTGCACTTTTAAGGTAAAAGCCGATACATGGGTTGGGCGGTGATCCTGCATTTGCGGTTAGCGGTGAAGCAGCAGGACAGTAGCACCTGGAATAACTGTCCACCTGTCTTGCTAGTTACGATGTCATATGGGGCAGTAATGTACAAACTACAATGCTGCATTTATGGTGTCTTTGACCCAGATAATCGCGATCTTCTGACAGCAGGGGAGTTGGATAATTCTCCAGTTGAATTCAATTCAGAGGAAGAATTTAAAATATGGGCGTCTTAGGAATATATTTCAGTGAACGAACAGGACACGCTGTAAAATTATCACTGCGGCCACTGTTATGGCGCAAAAGACAACATTATCATCATGGTCAACTGTGGGCGTTGAATAGTAATGACGTCGGCAGCTTGGCCTGCAGTGAGATCATCATCTCAGCTCAGTGAGCTGAGATCCGGAGAAGCAATGACAACATCAGGGTGAGCAGTGACCAACTTTGAAAGTGTAGAACAATCTGCTTATTAAATGCAAGAGCCCGGAATCTTTCTGAAGATCCAGCATTACACTCAATGTGTCTGCTTCGTATCCACTGTTCTGCAGTCCCAATCCAGGGAGTGGCTCTCCATGTGGTCGGAGAGATGAGTTTGAGTGTCAGCGGCTGAGACTTTGGACAGATTCATCAAGGCTGTGCTTCTCATCCGTCCCCGTTTACAGAGAACTCTTCCTTTCCTTCTTTTAGAGCAATGTTTACAAATCATTGCAAGATCTTTAAGAATAGCGTGTTTTTTTTTTAATACAAACATATGGCGTATTCCATTTCTGGATGTGCCGAACTGCAACGGGTTAACTACAGCTATTTCTGACTGCAATTAATCTGATTTGTGATGTGCATTAATTCTCTTTGTTGTTATACACAGCCAGGTTGAATCAAAACAAACCTGAACATTTATTAGCAACATTCTTCACAATACGTTTAAGTGTTTATATATGTGAAATGTGTGCTGATATGCATACATGATATTTCAACAATTATATTTCCTATGTCATTACCAATATGCGAGATCAGAACAAGATGCTGCTGTATAAAGCTGTAACTGATGCAGACTCGATATTATTATATTCCCCCGTGTGTTGCATTATCTGCACCACTGAATACAAGCTGCAGTTCCTTTCATACTTTCGGTTCTTTATCCACTTCTCCACTGAACAATGTCCAAAATATTTTTTTGTGCGGGTAAACCAAATAAAAACATGTAAGTCGCCCTTTTCCTCCGCCAGCCTGCAGGTCACACTTGATTATGGTTAGTCCACCTCCTTCGCCCACTACTCCCCCTCCACCCCACCGATCAGGGTCAGGTGTAGATGTGGGATAACGTAGAGGATGTTCTTATGAGCAGATGCGGTATATCACAGGTCCTCGTTACGCGACCATTGACGCCAGACAGACATCTTTGAAGAGTGCTGATTAATCCTGGAGACCCCGAACACAGGGGCGATTTTTTTTTGTAGCCGTTTTTCTCATTCACATTAACGATCAAAATAAGATTGTATTTGAGATTGTGAAAGAGATCAGTTATTGATCCACAGCGTGTACAATTCCTGACTGTGAGTGAGTCTCTAGTAATCGTATGAGTTAAAGGGTAATATGATATTTCATAGGGTCTCTATATTAGGGATACAGTACCTGAGATGCAATGCATTTCTCTGTCTCTCTGTCTCTCTCTCTCTCTCTCTCTCTCTCTCTCTCTCTCTCTCTCTCTCTCTCTCTCACTCTTTCTTTAAGCGTCTAAGACTTCTGCACAACACTCAATTAGGAATCGCTGGTCCCTTGCATATTGGAAAGAGTGACTACCGTAATATGGTCCTGTGGACATTCATTTTCCCTCTCCCGTTGTAATTTGTAAACCACATCTTTGCTGCCGTTTGGAAGCATTTATAACACCCTCCCCGTCCAATCAAGGTCTTCTTATATTTCAGTTTCTTAGCTGGACGGAGAACGATCCTATGCTACCTCCTTCTAAAGATTTTATTTCATGTTTTAACGCCATAACCTCCTCTGCCGATCTGCCTGTCCTTTCGAAACCATTGATATCGTTGGACGTTAAGCTCACAGCTATAATCTTCTTTTATCCATGATTCAGGGATGCCCACGACGTCGAACGTGCTAGTCTGAAACTGTGCCACAACCTCAGCCTGTAATCATCACCATTTGTGATGTACACATACTTTTACATCCCCTTGCCTACAATTTGCCGCATCATCAGCCTGTCCTTGTCAGTAGCCTCTCTACACACTGCTTCTGCTTGTAAACCCTCCCGAACTGCTTCGAAAACCTACCAGCAAGGATATTGATCTCCCTCGGATTCAGTGGAACTGATCCCTTTTGTACAGGTAGGACATTCCCCAGAATAGATCTCAAATGATCCAGAAATCTCAGCTCTTCTCTACCGCAGCCGTTTCTGAACCACGGAGTAATCTGCCAAATGACCCTAATCTTGCCCTCATGGCACGAGCAGCAACTCAGAGATTACCAACTTGGAGATACTGCTTTGCCGAGTTTTTCCCAGCGGATCATGCCTCGCTCCCTAAAACAGCTTATGAGGACCTCATCGCTTCCCTAGCTATGTCTTTGGTGCCAATATGTGCCATGATATCTGGCTGCTCACCCTCCCCATTTAGAATGCGATGGTCCCGATCTGATGCATCTATGACCCTGACACCGGGGATGCGACATACTGTCCGGGCGTCTCTACACGCCCACAAAAACACTCTTCTAATCCTCTAACCATGAAAACTCCTATCACCAGTGAAGTCCTCTTCACCTCTGTTCTCCTCTAAGCCAAAGTACCAGACTCAGCGCCGGAGACACGGTCACTGCCGCTTCCTCACCACCTCACCCCCCAGTAGGTCACGCCCTCAACATTATCGAAAGCGGCGCGGCCAGAAGGGAACGCTGCACCGGCTGCCTATTTCTATTCTTTAAACTGACTGTCACACAGTCACCTACCTCCCGCAACGTAGGGATAAATAACTCTCTGTGGCTCGTACCCTTCACTTATGCGGTCTTCCACCTGAGTTGGAGGTCATCGATTGACGGCTTCAGTTCCCTAACACGTTCTCATATTAACTGCACGTCGGTGGATTCCGTGAGGCTGGCGCTCTCCAAGAATTCGGACGTCTCACACGCAGAATAAAACACTGCCCCGGAGCCATTTTCACTACACAAACTGGAACACAATAGTCATGGAAAGAAAAAGAAAAATGAAGAAGAAGAAGAAGAAGAAGAAGAAGAAGAAGAAGAAGAAGAAGAAGAAGAAGAAGAAGAAGAAGAAGAAGAAGGAGAAGAAGGAGAAGAAGAAGGAGAAGGAGAAGAAGATGAACAAGAAGAAGAAGAAGAAGAAGAAGAAGAAGAAGGAGAAGAAGAAGAAGGAGAAGGAGAAGAAGAAGAAGAAGGAGAAGAAGAAGAAGGAGAAGGAGAAGAAGAAGAAGGAGAAGAAGAAGAAGAAGGTGGAGGAGGAGTAGAAGGAGAAGGAGAAGGAGGAGGAGAAGAAGAAGAAGAAGAAGAAGAAGAAGAAGAAGAAGAAGAAGAAGAAGAAGAAGAAGAAGAAGAAGAAGAAGAAGAAGAAGAAGAAGAAGAAGAAGAAGAAGGAGGAGGAGGAGGAGGAGTAGAAGGAGAAGGAGAGGGAGGAGAAGAAGAAGAAGAAGAAGAAGAAGAAGAAGAAGAAGAAGAAGAAGAAGAAGAAGAAGAAGAAGAAGAAGAAGAAGAAGAAGAAGAAGAAGAAGGAACTTACCTCGCCCAAGCCTGATGAGCTAAAGTCACTCCAACACTGGTACACTCACACAACGGGCTGTCCGCTTCCACACGCCCTGTTGTCATTCGCACTGCCGGTATGGTGCGATGTCCATGCTGGAGACTGCGCGGCCTTCACCTTCCCCAAATTGTGTTGAAAACAAACTGGATGGTGTTTGACTGCAGACTGCTGCAACATTCATGGAACCCAGACGAAATGCTGCTGAACGCAGCAGTCCAGGCTGCATCTAGACGGAGAAATGCAGTCGACGTTTCAGGCCGAGACCCTTCCTGAGGACTTACGGAAAAAAGAGATAGTAAGAGATTGAAAGTGAGAGGGGGAGAGGGATATCCGAAATGATAGGAGAAGACAGGATGGGGAGGGATAAGGCTAACAGCTGGAAAGTTGATTTGCAAAAGGGATACAGAGCTGAAGAAGGGGGAGGATCATGGAACAGGAGGCCCAGGGAGAAAGAAAGGGGGAGGGGAACCCAGAGGAAGATGGAGGCAGGCAAGAACTGACTGTGAGAGCGACAGAGAGAGAAAAGGGGGAGGGGATAATAAATAAATAAATAAGGGAATGGGTAAGAAGGGGAGGAGGGGCATTAACGGAAGTTAGAGAAATCAATGATCATGCCATTAAGCTGGAGGCTACCCAGATGGAATATACGATGTTGTTCCTCCAACCTGAGTGTGGCTTCATATTGACAGTAGAGGAGGCCGTGGATAGACATATCAGAATGGGAATGCGAGGTGGAATTAAAATGTGTGGTCACTGTGAGATCCTGCTTTCTCTGGCGAACTGAGCGTAGGTGTTCAGCGAAACGGTCTCCCAGCCTGCGTCGGGTCTCGCCAATATATAGAAGGCAGCATCGGGAGCACCGCAAGCATTATGTCACCCCAGCCGACAAACGTATGTCCATATGCTCCCCCACCCGTCATATGGGTTGTCTGCACATTGTTTCAGCCTGAAGTACCGGACGGGGAGTCGGAACATCGATGTGGATGCTTTGTCCCGACGGATGCATGAGGGACTGGACAAGGACGAGGAGTCAGAGAGCGTTCCTGCCCCTGGGTGAAGGCCATATGTCAGTTTGCCATCGCCGCGTAGGCCGAGGACGAGGTGAGGCCGGATCGAGCAGTAGATAAATTGGGTGTTTCTGATGACGCTCTGCACACTGTTTATTGCAATCGGGCGGCTCTGGAGACAAAACAGTTGCCCGTAATGAGCTCTGAGGAAGTGGTAAGTGCTCAGCGAGATGACCCGGGCATTGGCACTATTTGGCACACTGTTAAAACAGCGGCATACTGATTCGGAGGATGATAATTCGGATGTGTGGTCCGTGCTGCCGTTCACTAACTCCCCCGTGAAGGAGGAAGACTCTCCTCGTCCTTCTCTCACTGAGTCAGGTGAGGCGGGGGGGGGCGTTGTTATTGGTGGGCAGCCTAGGGTACAACAGGACTCTGATCGAGAGGAGGTGGGGCCTGAACACGAGACAGGGCGCTCCGAGTTTCCGAGGGGCTTGAGTGATAGATCGCGGGAGGTTTCTCCATGTGGCCCTGAGAGTCTCCAGTGGTGTTTGAGCCAGAAGAATAACGAGAGGAGGTCCAGAGGACTCTGAGAATTAGGAACTCTCAGGATAGGTTGGCCTATGTAGCGCCCGGGCAACAGAGTGTGATCTCTACTGTTCTGGGGAGTTTTGTCACTACTTTCTGCACTTGGATTGGGCTTTGTGTTTTGAAGGAAGAGTTGGAGAATTATCTTAATGTCATGAAGGCATGACTAAATTTGGTGGGGAGAGGCTGCATGTGGGTTCTCTGTAATGCTAACTATGCTGACTGCTCAGGTTGATAAAATGGCTTCTTCTTAATGGTATCTGCTGAGATAATAGGTTTTTCTGTAGCTGCGATGTTTGGGTTATAACTACAGATAACGGGGAACTAACCAACGTGGGGACATGTTATTCTATCTTGTATGTCTGGGAACTGAGCTGGTTCGCCGTCTTTTCTTCGAGGAGAGGAGAAGAGGAAGGCCGCGCTCGAAGCACTCTGATAGACCACCGGGAGTTGTCTCAGCCGAGGGTGGTCGGGGTTCGGGGGGATCGATTGGTGGAATGGAGACCCGGATCGGTGAGCTCCAGCGAATTTATTTGTGCACAGACTGTTCAGAACCAAGTATAAGTGGCTTCTTTTTTATATATATTTGCTCCTCTACTCACGACATAGTCGCACAAAGGTTTATAAAGTGTAATTATTTAATCCCCTACTGTGTACCGTCTGATTTTTGCACTGTGGGTCTGTACTGGGTACATTACACAACAGCCACACTAACTTGATGAGGCAGTTTGGCGGGGCTGAAGGCCGCTTCCCCTGGACGCACACGAGCTGAGCGAGCCTGAGGCTGACATATGGAAAGACTTAGAGAGATTAAGAGAATGTGCGAAGATGTGGCAGATGGAACACAGTGTCGGGAAAGTCATGGCCATGCACCTTGGTAAAATAAATGAAAAATTTTACTATTTTTTAAAATGAAGAGAAAATACGGAGACGCGAAGGGGCTTGGGTGACCTTGCACAAGTTTCTCTAAAAGTTAGTTTTCTGATTGGGTCTGTGATGAGGAAGGCAAATGCAATGTTAACCTAGTTCAAGCGGACCAGAACATAACAACAAAAAAAATATAAAGTTGAGACATCATAAAGCACGAGTGAGGCCTCACTTGGAGTATTGTGCACAGTTCTGGGCCGCTTATCTTAGATTGGATGTGCTGAGACTGGAGATGTTTCAGCGGAGGTTCACAAATATTATTCCAGGATTCAGCAGCTTGTCAAATAAAGAGCGCTTGACGACTTTGGGTCATTAATTCACTGGAATTCAGAAGACTAGGGGGTGACCTAATGAAACAGATCGAATGATGAAAAGCGTTGATGGATTGGACGTGGAGAGGACGCTCCCTCTTCTGGAAGAGTCTAAGACCAGACGTCACTGATTCAGATTAGAGAGGCGCCCTGTTCGAACGGAGATGAGCCGGATTCTCATTAATCAGAGAGCGGTGAATCTGTGGAATTTTTTGCGCAGGCTGTTGTGGAGGCCGTTTTTATGTATGTTTAAGGTAAATGTCAATGAATTATTGATTAATCAGGGCTTAACTGGAGAAAGGAGAAGACTGGGCCGAAGAAAAATTGACCCAACACGATGAAATGGCGGAATTCCGTTTGGTAGCGAGGACTTGATGCGGACATCGAGCACTTAGTTGGTGCACGCGACCCCCGCCAGCAGTCTCGAACTGTAAAAGCTCCCGTCCCATGGCCCTGGCCGACCAAAACGTGGAGACATTTAACGTTGACTCGCCAGTCTATTAGGCGGACACGAATCATTGGTAGTCGTTGATGCGCATTATAAATGGATTGAGGCCAAAACGGTGAAGACCTCGACCAACAGGGCGACGATAAACACTTCACGCATTTTGTACGCATGGAATCCCTGATACTGTCGTCTGTGATAACTGTCCCGAGTTTACAAGTAAGGAATTCCAACTATTTGCAGAAGGCAATGGAGTTCGATCGCATCATGCGTCCCTTTATCACCCATCTTCAAACGGTATGGCTGAGTGAGCTGCTCAGAATGTCATGCAGAGGACACAACAGTTTCATGGGGACATGCACCACAGGATCTACTGGATTTTTTTCTTGATGCTGAAAACCTCACTAACCACTGCAGAGGTATTTATGGACCGCAGGTTGCATTCCTGATTAGATTTATCGCGCCAGATCCGGACGAACGACTAAGAGAGAAAAAGACATTGAAAGTGCGTTACGACTGAATTAGGCAACATCGGAACATTGAGGTGGGAGATCCGGTTTATGTTCGCCGGAACCCTGAGAGCCGAAGGTGGATGAAAGGAGAAGTTGTGGTGACAGAGGACCAGCAAGGTCCTTCAACGCTTGAGGATGGTTATTTGAGCACTTGAGTGTATGCCGCCGACATCCAGACTACCTCAGGGGATGGCCAAGTGAATCGCTCGTTGCACAACTGGCTAGTAAACAAGCCGGGTTAGCCCCGCAACTTGTCGAAGAGAATCCCCAGTTGACAACACTGAATCCGGACTATCAATGGCGCCGAGGATTTCTGGATTACGCCTATCAGAACGGACCAGAAAACCGGAGGAATATTATCCAGTTGGCTTCACCTAAAAAAACTTACAGTGTGGAGAGGCATCCGATCCACAGGGCGACTCCTTATTGGTGTGTCATGTGACATCACGGGTTTGGTCGCTTATTCCGTTAGGTTTGGCCTACTAATTCTGTCCGTGTGATCGTGTTCATTATATCCGGGTGACTACGAGTACAACAGGCCTATTCGGCCGCAGATGACACGGTAAACGTTCTTTAATTGCAATATTGGCATAGGTACTGCTCAGACATTATTTATAATTTTGCCGATAACACAACTGTTGCAGGCAGGATCTCAGAGGGTGACGAGGAACGGTATAGGAGTGAGGTAGATCCGCAGGTTGAGTGACGTCACAACAACAGCCTTGCACCCAACGTCATTGAAACTATTGCATTGATTGTGGTCTACAGGAAGTAGAAGTAGGAAGAGGCGGAGAAGCTTCCGGTTTAAGATGGTGGTGGTGAAGCTCAGTGAGCACTTATCAGCGGAAATAAAAAACAAAGAAAACAAGTAAAAACGGTATTAATAAATTTATTCCGGTAAACGATCGCTGCAAACAAAAACTTTTAACTTTCTATTCGGAGTTGAGCTTTTGAACCGCCCGTCTGAACTGGCTTTTTTGCGGTGTGAAGTGAAAGCTTGAAAGCGCTGGACGCTGCTGCCTTGAAAACCGAATCAATCCGTCGGAGTCCGGTTCGGTGATCCGAGGACGAGCCAATGTCCAGCCATCGCTGGAGCGGACTGAGGCGATTCGATGTGGCAGAACAGAGGCGAGCAGAGGGGAGGCAGAGCCCGGTTCCGTGCCCGAGACCGAGGACAGATCCGAGATTAGATCGATTTTAAAGTGGGGCCGAATTGGAAAATTCGGAACGAGCAGAATCGAGGTGGTGAGGCCAGACCCGAGAGAGTATCGGAGCAGCAGGCCCGGGTCCTAAAGTGAGGAACGACGCGATATTCGGACGTTTTCATCGACGGGACAGTTTGGACAATGGACGCTGCTTTGAACTGGGGCAGGGACATGTTCTTGAATCGGTTGTTGCAATGTGTGGCTTCCTGTTTGTGGAGGAGGGGTGGGGGGGGGGGGACTCACTTTCCTGAACTTCAGTTCTGAATGTTATTTGCTTATGTTTATTGTTTGCAGCATTGGTCTTTTTGTTTTTGCCCTGTACAGCGGATGATTCACTGTTTTCTTTCTTAACTGGTTCTATTCGCTTTTTTTGGTTTTGTGCTTACTTGTAAGGAGACGGATCTAAATGTTGAAAGAGTGTACATTCATAATGACCTCACTTTGAAATTTGAACTGTAAACAGGTACGTTTGCATCGATGGGTCAGCAGAAGAAAGGCCGAGCAGCTTCCATTTCCCGTGGGTCCACAGCTCTGTAGATGATGAGTTGTGAAAGAAGAATTAATGCAATTACGAGGAAGTTTGAGAAGATTTATGATGTCTCAAAAGACTCCAGACATCTTATACAAATGCACCATGGACAGTGTGCAGGCTGTTACATCACCGTTAGGTGTGGAGGTGCTAATACAGAAGATCGGGAAAAGCCACAAAGTGGTGTAAAGTTGTCATCTCCAGACTCCCCACCATATTCAAAATGCAATGCCTAAACAAGACGGCATCCATCATTAAGGACCCTCAAGGTGCAGAACACTTTGCATTACTGTCTTCAGTGAGGAGGTACCTGGTCACAAGTCACACCCTAAACGTTCCAGCAATATGGCATCGTAGGTACTCGGTTGTGCCCACGTTTTAGTCTATTCCAAGATCAATCTGACCCTTTCCTACAACATAGCCATCATCTTTCCATTCATCTACGTGCCTATCTGAGAGTCTATGGAATGTCCCTGACGTATATGACGCTACGTCACTGATTACAGAGGGTTGCACGTACACACCGCTCAGTGTGTAAACGAACTGTCTCTGCCATCACCACAATACTCTCCGCCCAACTCCATAAAGTTATGCCTCCATGTACTCGCCATTTCTGCCTGGGAAACATGCAGTATCCCTTGCTGTGCAATCGACCTTTGCCTCCCATCATCCTCTACACCTTTCTGACGTCACAGCTCATATCCTGTCCTCCTAAAGACAATTCTTATCTCGCTCAACCTCTCTTCACAATCACGGTAAATCTCTCCTGCTCCGGCTCTAACGCTTCAACATCCTTCCTATAATGCGACGACCAGAACGGGACAGAAGACAGTAAATGCGGATTCAGCAGGGTTTTATAGAGCTGCCAAATTATCTATTAACTCTTGCACTCATTTCCCCATCTCATGGAGGCCACCGCAGCCTCTGTTTTCTGCCAAACCAACTCTGAATCCACACAGGTAATTTTCCCTGGAACTCATGCTTCCTGCCTTCCTGAATGAGCTTACTGAATGGGAGAAAATACCATACTATAATCAATTTTCACAACCTCCAGTCCTCGGTTTTTAATTAATATGTCTGGCCAATTCCTCACGGAATTCACTCAGGTTCGTGAGACATGTTCTGCTCTTCTGAAAGTCCTGTGGAATATCCCTAATCAGAATGTGCTTCTGCAGATGAATAGAATAAAATGGAACTTCATTGTCATTGCTGAAGACAACGAAATTACTTTCCTCCCGCATCCTGGGCAAAATCAGATATTTGCAATTCTTGCCGTGCGGATTTATTAAAAAAAAAAGAAACTGGATTTACATCAATAAGTATTTTCGGTAGAAATCAAAGGCCATTGACAAGCCAGGGTGTAGCATTATTCAGCAGAAGAAAAGCCCTCGGGAAGAAATTATTTCAGTCTACTGTCATGGAGAAGATGATTCCCTGTCTCCTACCAGATGGCGGGAAATTAAGCAGACAATATCAGGAATCGGATGAGTTCTGGATTTGAAGATTGTCTCCGGGTTCGGAAGTTGAGGCCCAGCGATGTTCTGAGCCAACCTCATCGACCGTTTGAGCGGATTGCAATCTGTCTCGCTACATCTAGAGTATAGCACATAAAATGTTGACCAACAAGGTTTGAGACAGATTAGCTCTCCCTAATCACCTCATACAGTATAGTCACTGTTGTGTTTTTGCTGCTAATGAGGTTTTCATGATGGACAGAGAGCGCTCCTCGGTGATATTCATCACCAAAACCTTGTACCTGATGACGCTCTCCATTACGTCACCGGTTAGAAACAATGGGGCTTGTTGGAGACTTCTTGCATTTTTGAAGTCGACTATCATTTCTATTGTCTTCTTGATATTGAGTGGAAGACTGAAGTTCATCCTCTCTGTCTGTGGATACATTAAACTTTGTGATTAGTCCAATCACTGCTGTGTCCTCTGCGACTATGATGATTGAGTTTGTAACATGAACAGGAGTGCAGTCATAGGCGAAGGGAGAGTAGAGAACTGGGCTCAGTACACGCCACTGTAAGGATCCTGTGTTCAGGGTTTGAGGATTTGATGTTCACCTGTTTAGTTTCACCGTCTGGGTACGACTGGTGAGGAAGTCTAAGTTTCAGTTACAGGTTGATGTGATGGGACCTCTTAAATTGTATCTCCAGGAAATCTCCGCAATTTTGCCATCATTGAGTAAGAGCCATTGGTCTATCATTTCCAGGGTTAATCCTGTTACCTTTTGTTGATCAAAATAATGACACTTGTCATACCCTTCCACTATCTAATCCTTTGGTCCCATTTTTGTGGTCAGTGATGACGCACAAATAATCACAAAGTCGAAACGATCTCTTTCCACGCATCCCGTAGTAACATGAGCAATATTCCGTTCGGACACGGGGTCTTCATATTCTTCAAAATCTCCAATGCACACTCTTTCTAAACCTTGACATACTCCAGCATATCAGTCTGTTCACGCTGACCCCACATTCATCAAGTGCCTTCTGGTGTTCTTAATCTGTGGTCTATGGACTCCTTGCTTAATAGTGCTGGTCCACGGCATCAACTTTGTTGGGAAGCTCTGCACTGGTGTATACTGAAGCAAAGTATTCATTAACAACATCCACTACCGCCTCCGACTCCAGGCACATGTTTCTTTCCTCTTGTATCCTTCATCGTTTCTACGCTGTCGTCCTCCTGTTCTCCTCCTCGCCAATGCACACTCCTAACACTTATGTCCACTGTTTGGCTCCTTCGTGATGACCTTGTAACTCTCCAGAACCGTCTCTGATGATCTCTGCTTCTTAAGCGTTCAGCATGCTTCTTTCTTCCTCGGGAATGGATATTCCACATCCCGTCACAGCCATGACCCCTTCGAGTTAGCATACTTTCCCTACCTCAGCGGGACAAACCTACCCAGAACGCCAAGCAAGGGCACCCTAAACAACCTTCACATTTCTGTTGGGCATTTCCCTGAACACATCCGTTCCCAGTTCACATCCCCAGGCTCCTGCCTCATAGCGTCATGATGGGTACTCCCCCAAATTAAACACATCCCAATATATTCTGCTCATATCCTTGTCCACGGCTATGTAGAAGTTCAGGGAGTTGTCGTCAGTATCACCAAAATACTCGCTGAGCCTCGTATATCTTAGCTGAACTTATTCTCTTCTAGCGTCGGCTTTCTAAACTATTCCTAAACTTTTCTAAATTAAAAAAAAAACTACGTCACTGTTTACGTTTTTTTGTGCTACCTCTCTTGTTTATTTATTTATTGATTATTTTAGTGCTTTTGGACGTGTTCCACTGCACACACATTTCACGACATTTACTGGAGACAGTAAACGTGATGCTGGTTCCGATTCTGATGATGGACATGAGGAGCCAGTGATGATCCATAACATGCACCGCCATTTATTGAGACCTCATTCCGAGCCAGAAATGCCAATGCGCATTTGGTATCGGTAATATTCATCACAGAGGTTATTATAGAGATCTTTAACCTTCAATGTCAAAAATCAGGGGTTACTTCAATATATTTCGTGCTGTCGTTGTCAATCACGCCCGCACAATGGGTTGGTGAGTTCAGTGTGACTGAAGAAGTATGGACAAAGTTGGAATAAGGTGATGAAATCCGTGTGGTCTACAATTACATTGGGCAAATAACGCAGACTGTGCAAACCCGCTGTAAAGTTCATACGATGTGGGATTGGTTTCAGGATAAATCGTGAGCTAACTCAAAGCAACGTTGGCTTTGTGAGATATGGAGCGAGATATCTTACAACTAATATCAAACAAAATGAAAGTGAAGGCAACAATAGAAGTAGGTGATAGGTCATGACTGACATTTCAATCCGGAATGCGTAGAACAGCTTTAAAAAGTTTCTGATTGTCTACTTTCCGAGACGGTGTTATGGACTGAGCTTTAAGAATTCCCCGTGGTGCCGAGAGAACACAAAAATAGAAACGGCACCTTGTTTGTTAACTGACTGTAACTAACTCGAGTTGTTGTGCAAACTTTGTTGCTGTTGTTTTTTTAACCGGAGTATAGATTAATATATAAAAGGGCAGCGAGATCAGAACGCAGGCGACTGGCACATCGTGGTAGGAGTGCGGTACATTTTGTACAATACCCGAAAATGGCTCTACCGACAATCCGGCAAGTAAGGGTTGTATTTTACCCTATTCTCGCAGCTTTTGGCGTTCCGGGTAAGTCGACACATCCTCTGTCTGAAATGTAAGGGACGGTCTTTTATTAACAGTCATTTCACTGGGTGTTGTTTATGGGCGAAACCAGCCCAGCGCGGAGACACGGCAGACTACTGCTGCTGAACGGTTCCTCTCCGCTCTGTGCGCTGATGCAGGATCCAGTTCACTGCCGCTACACTCCCTCCAAAGTTCAGCGCAAACGATGCTGCTCAAATTCAGAGAGATCAATCCTCTCCGCTGTTGACCACTGTCCGCGTAAATGTGATACCGCGGATTGTTACAGATCGAAATATATTTTGTGACCTAACTTTTGGAGCAGCAGAACAGTACGAATTGTAGGAACATTGTGGATTGTACCAACTGCTGCCGTAGCTGAACTCTCTCTCTCTCTCTCTCTCTCTCTCTCTCTCTCTCTCTCTCTCTCTCTCTCTCTCTCTCTTTCTCTCTCTCTCTTCTTCCCTGTCTCTCTCTGTCTCTCTCTGCCTCTCTCATCCTCCGTCCTCTCTCTCTTCCCACTCTCCGCCCCCCCTTCGCTCTCTCTTTCTCTCGCTCACCTGCACTCACCCACTGCCCCCCCCACCCCCCACCCCGACCTTTGTGGATTTGCAATCAGACCTTTCATTATCTGTCTTACCCGAACCATTTCGGAATGATAGTAAACATAGCTAGCACAAGAATGGGGTGTCCAGCTGGGGATTTGAAACAATTTCTCCCTATCGCACCTTTAAGATGATAATGAATGTAATCAAAAATGGCTGATATATCCAAATGGAAGAGTTTATTTATTGATGGACGTTTCTGAATCTATTCGAGTTTAAGCTAGATTGTGTACAAGCGACACTGGACGAGTCGGTGAAGTCCGATTCTGTTCACCAGGCCCTGTGCTCCTTCATTGACTAAACGGAGGGAACGAGTGCATCGGCTTCACCCTGGGACTGGTGACCGACAGCGGGCACGACCCCACCTACTCCGGGCCAGTAGCGGCTCAATAATAATGAGAGATCCGTTGAGTGGAATCTGTCGGCTGCACATCAGCCGATCATCTTACAGCTACTGTATTCAGCTCTGTCATGGCTCTCATTTCCTACGGCTGGTGCCTGAATGAGGCTTCGAAGGTAACAGCCATTGTAATGATGGTCCCACGGGTAGGGAATGTCGGGCGCAAGGGAGATAGAGGAGAAGATGGTGATCTCCCCTATTTTTCTGGGTTGTGATGGCGAATGAGCAGCAGTGCTGCCCCCTCCCGGTTACATCGCCAAGGTGACATCGAGAGAACGTCACCAGCAACTTAACCAGGAGCAAATGCACAGTTCAGCTCCGATCATTTTTAGTTCACTAAATAAGGAGTTTTATTCTCTTTTGAAACATGTTTGATTAATTTAATTACCTTAACAGTAGGTAATGGGGGCAACAGTTAGGGCAGCTGAGTGCTCTGTTTGCAGTATGTGGGAAGTCAGGGCGAGCACAATTGTCCCTGATGACGACACCTGTGAAAGCTGCATACAGTTGCAGCCCCTGACAAACCGAGTTAGGGAACTGGAGCTGGAGCTGGATGAATTTCGGATCATTCGGGAGGCAGAGGCAGAAATAAACAGGAGTTACAGAGAGATAATCACCCCTAAGAGTCAGGAGACAGGTAGCTGGGTGACTGTCAGGAGAGGGAAGGACAATAGACAGAATGGGCAAAGCACCCCTGTGGCCGTTCCCACCAATAGTAAGAATATCATTTTGGATACTGTTGATGGGGACGACTTATCAGGGAAAAGTTGCAGTGGTTGCGTCTCTGGCACCGAGACTGGACCCTCAGCTCAGAAGGGAAGGAGGGAAAAGAGGAGAGAAGTAGTGATAAGGGATTCGATAGTCAGGGGGACTTTTAGGGGTGTCTGTGAAAGAGATCGAGAATCCCAGATGGTCTGTTGTCTCCCTGGTGCCAAAGTCCGGAATATTGTGTCTCGGATCGAGTTCTCAGTATTTCCAAGAGGGAGGGTGAGCAGCCAGCTGTCTGGTCCATGTAGGGACTAATGACGTGGGTAGGAAGAGTGAGGAGGTCCTGAAAAGTGAGTTTAGGAAGTTAGGCGCCAAGTTAAAGGACAGGACATCCAGGATAGCAGTCTCAGGATTGCTATCAGTGCCAGGTGCAGGCGGGTTTAGAAATATTAAGATAGCGCTGATCAACACGTGGCTGAAGACATGGCGCAGAAGGAAGTGCTTCAGATTTATAGATAATTGGGTGGTTTTCCAGAGAAGGTGAGACCTATTCCGGTGGCACGGCTTACATGTGAACTGGAGGGGGACAAATATTCTTTCAGGTAGGTTTGCTAGAGAGGCTCCAGTGGATTTTAACTAGATGCAAGGGCGGAGAGAAGGAAGGAAAAGGAGATAGTAAAGTTGTTGGCACCGTTAGTGATAAACAGAGAGTAAGAAGTGGAAATTTTCATAAATGCATTTATTTTAATGCGAGGAGCATTGGAAGAAAAGTGGATAAGCTTAGAGCATGGATTTATACCTGGATGTATGATGTTGGAGCTATTAGTGAAACATGGTTGCAGGAGGGGTGTGATTGGCAACTAAGTATTCCTGGGTTTCTTTGCTTCAGGTGTGATAGGATCGGAGGGACAAAAGGGGGAGGTGTTGCATTGCTTGTCAGAGAAAATACTACAGCGGTGCTCTGGCAGGATAGATTACAGGGCTCGTCTAGGGAGGCTATTTGGGTGAAATTGAGGAATGGAAGGGTGTAGTAACACTTATAGGGGTGTATTATAGATCACCTAATGGGGAGGGAGCATTGGAGGAGAAAATTTGTAAGGAGATAACAGACATTTGTAGTAAGCACAAGGTTGTGATTGTGGGAGATTTTAAATTTCCACACATAGACTGGGAAGCTCATACTGTTAAAGGACTGAATGGTTCGGAGTTTGTAAAATGTGTGCAGGATAGTTTTTTGCAGCAATACATAGAGGTGCCAACTTGAGAAGGGGCAGTGTTGGATCTCCTGTTAGGGAATGAGATAGGTCAGGTAACAGTGTTCGGGAGCACTTCGGGTCCAGTGATCACAATGCCATTAGTTTCAATATAATTATAGAGAAGGATAGGTTTGGACCCAGGGTTGAGATTTATGATTGGAGAAAGGCTTACTTTGAGGAGATTTAGAAGGAGTGGATTGGGAGAGTTTGTTTTATAGAAAGAATGTAATAGAGTAATGGAGGTCATGTAAACGTGAAATTTTGAAGGTACAGACTCTTTATGTTCCTTTAAGGTTGAAAGGAAAGGTTAAAAATTTGAGAGAGCCATGGTTTTCAAGGGATATTGGAAACTTGGTTCGGAAAGAGAGAGACGTCTACAACAAATATAGGCGGCATGGAGTAAATAAGGTGCTCGACGAATATAAAGAATGTAAAAAGAATCTAAGAAAGAAATTAGAAAAGCTAAAAGAAGATACGACGTTGCTTTGGCAAGTAAGGTGAAAATAAATCTAAGGACTATATACAGTTATATTAATAGCAATAGGATAGTGAGGGTTAAAATTGTTCCCTTAGAGGATCAGAGTGGACGGCTATGTGTGGAACCAAATGAGATGGGGGAGATTTCGAACAATTTATTTTCTTCGTTATTCACTAAGGAGAAGGATATTGAATTGTGTAATGGTACGGAAACAGGTAGGGAAGTTATGGAAACTATGATGATTAAAGAAGAGGAAGTATAGGTGCTTTTACGGAACATAAAAGTGGATAAGTCTCCGGGTCCTGACAGGATATCCTCTAGGATCTTGAGGGAAGTTAGCGTAGAAAGAACAGGGGCTCTGACAGAAATATTTCAAATGTCATTAGAAACAGAGATGGTGCCGAAGTATTGGCGTATTGTTTACGTTGTTCCATTGTTAAAAAAGGTTCTCAGAGTAAACCTAGCAATTATCGGCCTGTAAGTTTGTCGTTAGTGTTGGCTAAGTTAATGGAAAGCATTTTTAGAGATGGAATATATAATTATCTGGACAGACAGTGTCTGATTAGGAACAGTCAACATGGATTTGTGAGTGGAAGGTCATGTTATTTAAATCTTATTGAATTATGTGGAGATGTTACTAGGAAAGCTGACGAGGGTAAAGAGGTAGCTGTTGTCTATCTGGACTTCAGTAAGGCCTTTGACAAGGTTCCACACAGAAGGTTAGTTAGGAAGGTTCAATCGTTAGGTATTAATATTGAAGTATTAAAATGGATTCAACAGTGGCTGGATGGGAGATGGAAGAGAGTATGGTGGATAACTGTTTGTCGGGTTATACGCCGGTGACTAGTGGTGTGCCTCAGGGATTTATACTGGGTCCAATATGGTCGTCATATACATTAATGATCTGTATGATTTGGTGCTAAATTGAATGAGTAAGTATGCAGATGATACTAAGTTAGGTGGCAATGTGGATAATGAAGTAGGGTTTCAAAGCTTGCAGAGAGATTTAGGCCAGTTAGAAGAGTCGGCTGAAAGATGGCAGATGGAGTTTAATGCTGAAAAATGTGAGGTGCTACATTTTGGTAGGACTAATCAAAATAGGACATACATGGTAAATGGTAGGGCATTGAAGAATGCAGTAGAACAGAGGGATCTAGGAATAATGGTGCATAGTTCCCTGAAGGTGTTTTCTCATGTGGATAGGGTGGTGAAGAAAGCTTTTGGTATGCTGGCCTTTATTAATCAGAGCATTGAGTACAGGAGTTGGGATGTAAAGTTGAAATTGTATAAGGCATTGGTAAGGCCAAATTTGGAGTATTGTGTACAGTTCTGGTCAACAAATTATAGGAAAGATGTCAATAAAATTGAGAGAGCACAGAGGAGATTTGCTAAAATTTTGCCTGGTTTTCATCTCCTAAGTTACAGAGAAAGTTTGAACAAGTTAGGTCTTTATTCTTTGGAGCCCAAAAGGTTGAGGGGGAACTTGATAGAGGTGTTTAAAGTTATGAGGGGGATTCAGAGAGTTGATGTGTATAGACTTTTTCCATTGAGAATTGGGGAGATTCACCAAAAGTTTAGGGGTAACATGAAGGGGAACTTCTTTACTCAGAGAGTGGTGGTTGTGTGGAATGAGCTTCCAGCAGAAGTGGTTGAGGCAGGTTTGATGTCTTTGTTTAAATTTAAATTGGATAGATATATGGATAGGAAAGGAATGGAGGGTTATGGGCCGAGTGCAGGTCGGTGGGACTAGGTGAGAGTAAGAGTTCGGCATGGACTAGAAGGGCCGAGATGGCCTGTTTCCGTGCTGTAATTGTTATATGGTTATGGTCCAATCGGTATGTTTTTGGATTGTGGGAGGAAACTAGATCCCCCCAGTGGAAAACCACGTGGTTACAGGGAGAACGTATGAACTCCTTACAGGCAGCAACAGGAATCGAACGCAGGTCGACTCTAATGCATTGTGCTACCGTGCCACCACAACTTGGAGTCTACCTTGACGGACTTTGTGGTGTTGTTCCTGCAACCTCAGAGAACTCTCATCCTGACAGTAGATGAGTCCATGAACCGTCTTATCATAATGGGAATGGGAAGTAGAATTATAACGGAACAACAATTTGAAAAAGAGGCGTTTTATTTGAAAATAAACCAAAACCATCCAATGCCTGTTCATGAACAAAACTGGGACATGTTGTCCAGTTGCTGATCCCTGGGGTTCCCGAGTGGCGTCTGACTGGGAATCTGCAGCTGGGCTTGCTGACTCTGCAGGGGTGGTGGTGAAACCTGGAACAGTCTCTCCAGTCGCTGATCCATGGAATTCCCAAGTTGTGTCTGAGTGGGAATCTATATCTGGGCTTGCAGTTCCTGCACACACAGCCTCTACTCTGATATTTAATACTTCTACCCTTGCTTCTCAAATCCCTCTGCTCTTAACTCCCTCTCTCAGCATTCAGTCTTCCTGCATCACTCAGTCTCTTCTTCCTTCCTTCCAGTAGGACCGTCACTGTCATTGATCTCTCGGCCCAACTCTCCTTAAACAGTCGTCACTCTCTGTACGCTTGCCTCACTCCTCCCACTCCATCATCCCTCCTCTCTCTCCATTTCATTCCTGTGTTTTCTCAATCACTTCTTCCTTTCCATGTAGTGAATTACTCTAATCCCACTCCAGTCATTTCTAATTCTCATCAGTCACTGTGCAACTCCTCACAGACATTCCTCCCTTGCACTGTGTGACTATCCTCCCTGCTCTCATTACTGGATCTGTACTGGGTACAATATTGTTCATCATATACATTAATGATCTGGATGATGGCGTGGTAAATTGGATGAGTAAGTATGCAGATGATACTAAGATAAGTGGCAATGTGGATAATGAAGTAGGGTTTCAAAGCTTGCAGAGAGATTTAGGCCAGTTAGAAGAGTCGGCTGAAAGATGGCAGATGGAGTTTAATGCTGAAAAATGTGAGGTGCTACATTTTGGTAGGACTAATCAAAATAGGACATACATGGTAAATGGTAGGGCATTGAAGAATGCAGTAGAACAGAGGGATCTAGGAATAATGGTGCATAGTTCCCTGAAGGTGTTTTCTCATGTCGATAGGGTGGTGAAGAAAGCTTTTGGTATGCTGGCCTTTATTAATCAGGGCATTGAGTACAGGAGTTGGGATGTAAAGTTGAAATTGTATAAGGCATTGGTAAGGCCAAATTTGGAGTATTGTGTACAGTTCTGGTCAACAAATTATAGGAAAGATGTCAATAAAATTGAGAGAGCACAGAGGAGATTTGCTAAAATTTTGCCTGGTTTTCATCTCCTAAGTTACAGAGAAAGTTTGAACAAGTTAGGTCTTTATTCTTTGGAGCCCAAAAGGTTGAGGGGGAACTTGATAGAGGTGTTTAAAGTTATGAGGGGGATTCAGAGAGTTGATGTGTATAGACTTTTTCCATTGAGAATTGGGGAGATTCACCAAAAGTTTAGGGGTAACATGAAGGGGAACTTCTTTACTCAGAGAGTGGTGGTTGTGTGGAATGAGCTTCCAGCAGAAGTGGTTGAGGCAGGTTTGATGTCTTTGTTTAAATTTAAATTGGATAGATATATGGATAGGAAAGGAATGGAGGGTTATGGGCCGAGTGCAGGTCGGTGGGACTAGGTGAGAGTAAGAGTTCGGCATGGACTAGAAGGGCCGAGATGGCCTGTTTCCGTGCTGTAATTGTTATATGGTTATGGTCCAATCGGTATGTTTTTGGATTGTGGGAGGAAACTAGATCCCCCCAGTGGAAAACCACGTGGTCACAGGGAGAACGTATGAACTCCTTACAGGCAGCAACAGGAATCGAACGCAGGTCGACTCTAATGCATTGTGCTACTGTGCCACCACAACTTGGAGTCTACCTTGACGGACTTTGTGGTGTTGTTCCTGCAACCTCAGGGAACTCTCATCCTGACAGTAGATGAGTCCATGAACCATCTTATCATAATGGGAATGGGAAGTAGAATTATAACGGAACAACAATTTGAAAAAGAGGCGTTTTATTTGAAAATAAACCAAAACCATCCAATGCCTGTTCATGAACAAAACTGGGACATGTTGTCCAGTTGCTGATCCCTGGGGTTCCCGAGTGGCGTCTGACTGGGAATCTGCAGCTGGGCTTGCTGACTCTGCAGGGGTGGTGGTGAAACCTGGAACAGTCTCTCCAGTCGCTGATCCATGGAATTCCCAAGTTGTGTCTGAGTGGGAATCTATATCTGGGCTTGCAGTCCCTGCACACACAGCCTCTACTCTGATATTTAATACTTCTACCCTTGCTTCTCAAATCCCTCTGCTCTTCTCTCCCTCTCTCGGCATTCAGTCTCCCTGCATCACCCAGTCTCTTCTTCCTTCCTTCCAGTAGGACCGTCACTGTCATTGATCTCTCGGCCCAACTCTCCTTAAACAGTCGTCACTCTCTGTACGCTTGCCTCACTCCTCCCACTCCATCATCCCTCCTCTCTCTCCATTTCATTCCTGTGTTTTCTCAATCACTTCTTCCTTTCCATGTAGTGAATTACTCTAATCCCACTCCAGTCATTTCTAATTCTCATCAGTCACTGTGCAACTCCTCACAGACATTCCTCCCTTGCACTGTGTGACTATCCTCCCCGCTCTCATTACTGGATCTGTACTGGGTACAATATTGTTCATCATATACATTAATGATCTGGATGATGGCGTGGTAAATTGGATGAGTAAGTATGCAGATGATACTAAGATAGGTGGTGTTGTGGATAATGAAGTAGGTTTTCAAAGCTTGCAGACAGAATTAGGCCAGTTAGAAGAGCGGGCTGAATGGTGCCTAATGGAGTTTCAAGTTGATAAGTGCGAGGTGCTACGTTTTGGTAGGACTAATCAACAGGATATACATGGTAAATAGTAGGGCATTGAAGAATACAGTAGAACAGTGGGATCTTGGAATAATGGTCCATAGTTCCCTAAAGGTGGAATTTTGTTAAGCTGGCCTTTATAAATCAAAGCATTGAGTATAGCAGTTGGGATGTAATGTTAAATTTGTAAAAGACATTGGTAGGGCTAAACTTGGAGCATTGTGTAAGTTCTGGTCACCGAATAATAGGAAAGATGTCAACAAAATATAGAAAGTACAGAGAAGATTTATTACAATGTTAACCGGGGTTCAGCAGCTAGGTTACAGAGAAATGTTGTACAACTTGGTTCTTTATTCTTTGGAGCGTAGAAGGTTGGGAGGGGGGACCTTATAGAGGTATTTAAAATTATGAGGGGGATAGATAGAGTTGACGTAGATAGGCTTTTTCCATTGAGACGGGAGGAGATTCAAGCAAGAGGAAATGAGTTGAGAGTTAGGGGGCAAAACTTTAGGGGTAACACGAGGGGGAACTTCTTTACTCAGAGAGTTGCAGCTGTGTAGAACGAGCTTCCAGTGGAAGTGGTAGAGGTAGGTTCTATATTGCCATTTAAAGTAAATTTGCACAGCTATATGGACAGGAAAGGAATGGAGGGTTATGGACTGAGTGCAGGTCGATGGGAGTAGGTGAGAGTAACCGTTCGGCACGTACTACAAGGGCAGAGATGGCCTGTTTCCGTGCTGTACTTGTTACATGGTTAAATGGTTATATTTTCACGGTAATCCTGCCAATCACTGTCGGAATAGTATTTTCACATTGGATTCCAAGAACATTTCTCCTAGCCGTATTTGTAACTCACAATTTATGACTCTTTCCTTAGCGAACCTATTGACAATGGTGGTCCTCTTCCGAGGAAACTGCGGCCTTTCCAAATGTATGACCCACTACATGGCTTCTATGGCAACGGCAGATCTCCTGGTGATGATTGTCTGTGTAATTGCGTATCATATAGTCATGTACCACTTTCCGTTCTCCTTCCTGTCCTACACATCCGCCTGTAAGGTCGTCCTGTACTTCACGTCGACCTGCCTGCAAACTTCGGTCTGGTACACTGTCCTGTTCACAGCCGATCGGTTTGTAGCGATCTGTTGTCAGAAGCTTAAAGCGAAATATTGCACAGTGAGGACAGCTGTTGCCGGCATTATAACCGTGTCGCTCCTGGTGCATTTACAGAATGTCCCATATCTATTTGAGTTTAGACCTGTGCGTGTAGCTAACGATATTCAATGGGGCTGTCAACCGAGCTCGTGGTTCATGACGTCTCGTGTGGGAGTCGCATTCTCCTTCCTGCAGAGTATTTTAACGGTTGTATTACCTTTTGGTCTGATAGCCCTGTTTAACTGTCTGACAGTGAGGCGCATTTTATTAGCCAGTAAAGTGCGCCGCGGACTGCGCGGTCACAGCAGTCAAACACAGAAGGATCCGGAGATGGAAAGCCGCCGGAAATCCATCATTTTACTCTTTACTGTGTCGGGCAGTTTCATTCTTTTGTGGTTGACGGCCGCCGTGAGCTTTCTGACCACCCGACTCGCAGGAACCGTGCATTACGACGGCGATTACACTGACCCTGCATATGTCGCCACTGAAGCCGGCTACATGCTCATGTATCTGAGTTCCTGCACGAACACCTGCATTTATACAGCGACTCAGACTAAGTTTAGAGAAGAAATGCGGCTGGTGTTAAAATCTCCTTGGACTTTGTTTTTAACATTGTTTAAAAAACACAGGTAAAGCAAAGCACATGCTCCTAAAGCTCGAATGTTCATGAAGTATCAATTCTCCGCATCGGGCATCCGTCATTGGGTCGCGATGTACATCTGGGTTTTATGTGTTTAAGTATAATGCGCCTCGCTATTAAATTGACTTGGAATAAAATATAACTCCATTTCCGTGCAAGAGCGTCCTTGGTAGCCGTGACGTCATCAACAATCCCGGTATCCGATCGCTCCGTTGATTTCATTCACTCGTTGCGTTTGACAGCCGTGTTGACACTCAGGGCTGATTCGGCCGCAGGGTAACTCGGGTAAAGGTGGAACCATCGCAATGACTTTTACACTGGCACTGGAGATTCGCTGCGGTCAGCACTGTGACAGAGCCGCCGTCTTGTAGATTACAGTGGGGAATCAACGTTGCATAGATTCTGCCCCAGCTCGACTATGCCAATCCCCAGAGCCATGATACAGCCCGTATACCGCTTTACTTCTGTTAACCAAGGGTTATCCAGACACATTTCCATCATTTTATTATCATCTGCGTCCAGCACGTCTGCTGCAGACATAACCACGCAGCAATGGGCGAGGAAACAATATCTTCAGATCTGAGCGTGTATCTGTCTGTAGTTTTAGCCTCTGATGACGTAGGGGAAAAAAAAAAGCTGTTGGCTATCTGTACAATATACACCTACTCATAATTATAAAACAAAACTTCTACAACGACCCTTCGCTTTATTTTCTATTTGAAATAATCAAACTTCTCCTTGTAGTTTATCCCCTTCCCCGCAGACCATGAAACGATCTGGTGAATCTTGATCTGCCTTCGCTCAGTTCTTCCAACATCCTTCCCATGGTATGGCAATCAGGATTGCACCCATTGTTCTCCGTCTGCTCTAACCAGTGTTTTGTATAGCTGTTAGACCGAGTCGGAATTCTTCCACTCAAAGCCTCGGTATACAATGCAAGAATAACAAAAACTCTTTTGCTGTACTGTCCCACTGCATTCAGAGAGGTATGACCTATCTTTGCAAGGTTGCATCTAAAAGCGAGCCTCCTAAGGTCTATATGTCCCACCACAATTTTATTTCAGAAAGTCCATTAAGTCACATTTTGTTTCACAAACAATAAAGGACCCAGCAGCAGATCTACAGCTCGCCGCTTATTGCCGGCGTCCGGGAGGAGAGACACGCTGGCACACTACTATTTGCATCAATTTACCAAGCTAATTTTGTGACTAATTTGCCGATTCATATCGGCTTCCCTGTTTCTGCCATGGGAGGTTGGTTAGAAACATTACTAAAGTCCATCCAAACTCTATCTACCATTGGCTTGGTTAAATCGTCCAGATTATTCTTTTAAAAGCAAAGTCAAATTTGCGAGACAAAATGTCCCTGCAAAAGAGTCGAAATTTCTGTGCACTTTATAACTCTATTTCGAGTCTGCAGTGACGGTGCTCAGAGAAATAGGGCTGAGGAAATGACCGATTTAATCTGACCACACAGCAGCACCCGGATGATTAATGGAATTAGCGCTGACGATGTCAACAACTCGCTCAGCGATTGGCTGCTCCAGCGCGTTTCATGAACCGACCGGTCATTTACATATTACAGTGCAGATGCTCCAATGACTTCAAAACATCTTTTCCAATCCAGCCCTGCAACTTAAAACCAGCATGTCAAAGTGCTCGGCAGCAGCTTCCGGTGCTGATTAAAGGAACCAGCCTTCCAAAATGCCAATTCCAAATTCCCAATTCAAGTACACACCAATTTATCCGAGTACTAATTTACCTCTGAATCGTGATTTTATCGTATCGGGTGTGGATACGCTCATATTTCGATCCCTTTAACCCTGAATCCACATGGCTGGTGTGGAATCCGTGTCTCCCTCTGAAATCAATAATAAATGAAACATACAGAACTACACAAACTAAAAACGCAGCGAAGGCAAAGAAAATATCCGGGCTCACACTTGTCTTCCTTCAAAACCATTGCAGGCAATTGGCGAATACCGAATAAACAATTTCCAAAGCTTCTATCTTCTCATGGTATAACCATCCATTTTACTTAGTCTTCATGCTTCAGTGTGTGCAAGGACAGAGTGATAGAAGAGTATCAACGACTTTCTAGATTGGTCGGTGCTGAGACACTAAAGTTCAAACCCAAATACACAGTCAGACAGCCACAGGGAACCACTGCACAAAAAAAGGGTCTTCAGCCCGTCAGGTCAGTGAGGAATTATTTAAACTGCCTACTACCAACGACCTGCACCCGGACCATGGCCATCCATATCCCAGTACTTCTCTAATCACCTCTTAAACGTTGACATCGGAATCCCAATTGCCATTTGCGTTGGCAGCACTGTCTACACTCTGAGACCTTCTGGGTGAAGGATTTTCCCCTCATGTTTCCCTTAAACATTTCACATTTCACATTCGCCCATGATCCCCAGTTGTATTCTCATCCGATATCAGTGGAGAAAGCCCGCTTGCATTTACACTCTCTATACGCCTCATCATGTTGTATACCTCAATCAAATCTCCCCTCAGCCTTCTACCCGCTCGGGAATAAAGTGCTAATATATTTAATATTTCGTTTTAATTCAAAACACCCAGTCCCGGCAATAGCTGTGTAATTATTTTTCTACATTCTTTCAAAGTTAGCGACATCTGCCCTGTAGGTAGTTGAGCAAAGGCGTACACAATATTCCAAATTAGACCCAAATAACGTATTTAGTAACATCAACATAACATCCCAACTGATGTACTCAGTACTTTGGTCTATGAAGACCAATATGCAAGAAGCATGTTTAACGACCCTGTCTAACTGTGCCGCAGCTTCCATTGAATTATGGATCTGCATTCCCAGATTCGTTTGTTCTTCCGTACTCCTCAGTGCCCTATTTCTCACTGTGTCAGAACAACCCTGGCTGGCCTTCCCAAAGTGCAACATCTAACACCTGTCTGCGTTAAATCCGACCTGCCATTTTCCGCACATTGTTCCAGCTGGTCCAGATCCCATTTCATGCTCCGGTAGTCTCCCTCGCTGTCGACTACACCCGTAATGTTGTTGTTATCGGCAAATTTGCTGATCAAGTTAACGCATTATTATCCAGATCGTTCATATAGATGACAAATAACAACGGACACATCAACGATCCCCGTGGCAGTCCACGCGTCACGGGCCACCAGTCAGGCAGACAACCATCTATTACCACAAGCTAGCCTCCCCAACACAGCCAATGGCTAATCCAGTTTACTACCTCATGGTGAAAGCCAAGCGACTGAACCTTCTCGAGCATCCTCTCATGCGGAACCTTGCAAATTCCTTGCTGAAGTCCCTGTAGACGGCATCCACTGCCCTTCCTTCAACACCATTCCTGGTAACCACTCGTAAAGCTCTGTGAGATTGGTTAGACATGACCAACTACGGACTGGCCCAGAATGACTATCGGTAATGTTCCCGTTTGTCCAGATACTTCCCTTCATACCCCACGACCAGCGTAGTCTGAACACCGAGGACAATTCCTCATTATGTAATTTTTGACGAGTCCCTTCCAAGCAAAACTATCGATATCAACCAGCGGCCGGCAATGACATTGAAGGGTTATTTTTGTTAAATTCTCCTGTAATATTATGAGGCGCATTGGGAGTAGTCTGGAAAGGGAAGGCGTCGTCGCTTTAAATAACTAATCGACTGCACTTAAGTAGTAGGATACGGTACACTAGATAGAGCATAGAACAGAGAATATTACAGCACAGTGCAACTCATCGTCTGACGAGCTTCTGATAGTTTCAATTAATTTAAGTTCAACCTAACACATCCGCCGTGCATCTGAATCAGAGCCAGAACCAGAGTTAATACCACGGGCATATGTCGTGAAATTTGTTAACTTTGCAGCAGCAGTACAATGAAATACAGGATAAATAAGCACAGAGAGAAAACAACAACAACAACAACAACAACCCGAGTATTTGGAGCTCCTGAGTTTTATACTCTTCCTCATCAATTAACCCATTGGATCTCCATCCCATTGGCTCAAGGTCACCTGACCTACCTGGAACACCTTCTTACTGGTCATTGTACAGGGTTACAACCAGCATTGTTCTATGGCTCTGCCCACCCCAGCCTTGTGTATTTGTATCTTTACATCCTTACTGGTTCGAAACAGATAAATGAGGCAACACAGCCAGAATCTAACGAGACTACGGATTACTTATTTAGGTCTGGCATTTTACATAGCAAGTAGCTACACCGCTGAGAATGGTCTCAGGTTTATTGCTCTGATTAGATTGTCTCAGAGTCAAAAATCAATTTAGAGTCCATACTCTACATAACAAAAGGCTACTTGTTTGAGAATAGTCTGAGGTTTAGCAGATCATCACCTGAAGTGTCCTGTGTCCACATTCAGTTGCTCTGATTAGATTATCCAAGAGCAGACAAACTGGCAGGCAGCAGAAAGAACTGGTTTGTCTGCTTCCCTTGTCGTTCATACGTCTATAGTTTCTTCTGGCCAGCAGGGTGTTTTATGAGCCCTGCCACCTGCCACGGGCAGTGTCTTTCTCGGGTCAGCTGTCGCCTGAATGCTCCAGGGTGGATGGTGGAGAGTTTTGCAGAGATAGCGAGTGTTCTGCGGGTCGGAGAGGTTTACAGAAATGGGGAGTGTTGTAGGGATTGGAAGGGTTTTTACAGGTGGTGAAGGTTGTTTGTGCGCTTTTCCACCACTGTGGAAATATATTTTACTTGTACCAAAAGTGGCATTTTTGTCTGTAACATAACGAAACCCGTATTGTATCGGAGTGTTTTGCTAATAATGTTCCTGCAACATTATGCCGAGTGAACCTGAGTACCTGACTGTAGACTGCAGTCCCTACACTGTATTTCATCTGGCACTTCATTGTCTGTTCTCCAAACCTATCACTGGCGAGCGGTGTCGGGACACTTCACCACTGTGGAAATGTTCTTTAGTTGTAGTACCAAAATGGCACTTTTGTCTGTAACAAAATGAAACCCGTATTGTATCGGAGTGTTTTACTGATAATATTCGTGCAACACTATGGTGAGTGAACCTGAGACTGTAGACTGCAGTTCCGACACTGTATTTCATCTGGCACTTCATTGTCTGTTCTCCAAACCTATCCCTGGCGAGGGGTGTCGGGACACTTTACCACTGTGGAAATGTTCTTTAGTTGTAGTACCAAAATGGCACTTTTGTCTGTAACAAAATGAAACCCGTATTGTATCGGAGTGTTTTACTGATAATATTCGTGCAACACTATGCTGAGTGAACCTGAGACCTGTGTAGACTGCAGTTCCGACACTGTATTTCATCTGGCACTTCATTATCCGTTCTTCAAACTTGTCCGAGTCCTTCATTAGACACCCGCTTCGCTCTAAGCTACCTACCCGGCACCTATCTTCGTATTAACTGCAAAGCTGGTCACCACGCCATCAATTCTGTCATCCAGATCGTTGATATCTAACAGGAAAAGAAGGGGTCTCAATACTGACCCCAGTGGAACACCATTAGTTACTGGCAGCAAACAGAATAAGCTCGCATTGTTTTGACTCTTTGTTCGTATGACAGGCTCAGACACGTCTGCAATATGCTATGCATTTTTCATTGATAAAATTGTGGCTACGTTGTTCTCTGCAGCACTGGGAGAGCTTGTGAATAGCGAGGGAAGCTTAAGTTTCACATTTGGAATACAGTAGTCCAACGGCAGACAACTGTTGAAAATGACTTTTAAAATGGCTGAACCTGAGATCACGGCATCTCCAGATGCTCCAAGCAGCTGGTGCACAGTTAGATTTGGAGAAAGAAAATGTGCAGTGATAAATGCAAAGGATTATCCCGAATGCATATCTTTTCACCGGAGTTCACAGCGCCCTTCCTTCTGTCTCTGTGCAATAAAACCATAGCGACCTTTACCCTCAAAAACTGCTGCGGTTTATAGTCTGCCAATAAACTGGTCCCAAGGTGAGCAGTGAACCAAACTGTACCAGCTAAATCGAACCCGGATACGCGATATGATTCCACGATGGAGCGTATCAAATTTTAGAGAGAAAGGTAATCATTGCCACCGTGTACTTAAGTAGTAATTCTGGCTGTATCTAGATGTTAGGAAGACATTCAAGCAAAATGAGTCTATGTGTGGTTTAACACAGTCGTTGTGGAACAGGGTGTGGCGTTACGTGCTGAATATTGTGAAGTTCGGGTTTATGAGCGTGTTCTCAACTGAACGGTACTTAGCGTGTGTTCACTCATAGTTAGGGCCTATAACATTCAGATGCCCCGATTCGCTTAAACCAGCCGCAGGAGTCCAGCACCAGGTAATAACAGGGACCGTACTGGGCTGTGTTATGGTGTTTTAATAAGCCCTTCTTTCACGGCAGTATTTCTAGTATTGCTACCATATCAACAGTGTCTTTAAAATCGCGCGTGTTTACGGATCTGTGAGCTTTATCATTCTTATTGCGCACTTTTAAGGAAAAAAAAACAATGTAGATCTGACAGTGATATTGTCACAAAAGTGTGGTGGTAATGGACCCAAATGCAAGACACAGACACTGAAGTACAAGAAACAGGACTAGACCAGAGTAGGGACGTGACCAGTTTCAGGCAAGGAGCAGGGACAAGAACGCAGACTTGGGCTAGGGAAAGCGCAACCAGGACTAGAAACCATGGACTAGGAGACAAGGCTTCGACTCCGAGCCCGAGACTGGACAAAGACCCAGAACCTGGATCTTGCCTCGGGCTCGGACCCCTGAACCAGACAAGGACATGACATGGCTTCAGGACAGGACGTCTCTGGAGTCTAGAGACCTGAGCTTGAAGACAGGCTGGGGTCTTTGCTCTTGGGGCTTGAGGCTGGGGTCTTGGATCTTGAGCTTGGAGGCTGGGGACTTCAGGCTTGTGTTCTTGGAGCATGGCTTAAAATTCTCGAGGCATGTGTTCGTGGTGCTTGGCTTGGGATCCTCGATGCTAGTGTTCTTGGAGCTTGGCTTGGGATCCTGGAAGCTAGTGTTCTTGCGCTTGGCCTTGGATCCTCGAGGTTTGGGTTCTTGGAGCTTGGCTGCAGGATCTTCGTCTTGAAATGCGGAGGCTGATAACTCGGAGGCTGGAGCTGCGAGACAGACTTGGAACTGAACATCAACATAGAGCCGGGACTTGACCGTCGAAAAGCCGGGGCTCATCATTAACACGACACCAACATGAGACAGGACAGTTCATAGACATAGAACCGGGACGTATACATAGACAAGCCAGAATGGAACCTCTCCACACCAAGGTGGGACAGGTCCATCTGTTGGGTAAGGGCATAGCGGCCGGACTGAACCAACAGAGGCAAAGACAAGACAAGACCTGTTGCCCGCAGAGTAACAGCAAAACGGCCTGATTTACCCCACGGAGGCGAGGACAAGACATGAATTAGAAAGGGACATGAGAATGCCTTGAACGGTCGCATGGAGAACAGAAGGGTGACGAGAGAGAGAGTGCGACATAGCGGAAATAAAAGAGGAAGCACGTGTCTGGCTGGCAAGGAGGAAGTGAAAGTCTTCAATAATACTTTGCCTCGATATTCACCAGTGAGCTCGACCATGATGAATGTGGATCCAGCGTAAAAAGGCGGATATACAGGGACATGCCTACGTTAGGAATTATGCGCTGGAAACTTGTAAAACATTAAAATAAACCATTCACCAGTGATAGAAGGTATATACCCCGGGTTTTTAGAGAAAGCTGGTGAAGATATTACTGCGCCTTTGGACATGATATTTGCATCTTCACTGGGCACAACAGGTCTACCAGGGAATTGGAGAATGGAAAATGTTAATTTTCTGTTCAGGAAATGCAATAGGGATAGTCCTGCGAATTACAGGCGAGGTATTCCTGGGCTGGGCGAGGCACATGGACATGACAGTAACACAAAGACTTGGTCTTGGCAGAGCAGGGACATAGAGACTTGGTCGAGGGGAACAGGAACACAGCGACTTGGTCTTGGCTGAACAGGAACACAAATACTTGGTTTTGGTACAACAGGAACATGGAACACAGAGCCGGGACCCCTCCTTTGGGACAGGACATGGGGCCGGGACTCTACACAGAACACTGAGAGACAGATCTCCATTCAAGGTAGCGGCAAACGGCCGGACCTACCCACCGGAGGTGAGGGCACAGAGAGACGGTTCTCAACGCAAGGTAGCAGCAAACGGCCGGACCTACCTAGCGAAGGCGTGGGCACAGAGACAGTTTCAAACGACTATAGACAGATCCTTATCTAGACACAGCAAGGCTCCGGTCTTGCTCCGGCGGTAGAACTTGACAGCGAGACAGGCGAGGACGCAGGCAAGGTTACAGGCAAGTCTTCAGGCAAAGGTTGCAGGTAGGGCTTCACTTTTTTTATATACGGTATTTCTGATCTTGCACGTTTTTTAAAATCATTCAATTAACTTATCCCGTAATTGATTTACATTTTTATTTAGTATCATTATTATATTTTATATTCTTTATTATTATTATTATTATTATTATTATTATTATTATTATTTTCTTTTTTTCTGGATTATGTGTTGCATTGAACTGCTGCTACTAAATTAACAGATTTCACGTCGCATGTCGGTGAACGTAACCCTGAATCTGATTCTGATTCTCAGAGTGTGGAGTTCATTCTGTACCTGTCAGTCTATGCTTCTGTGTGAGAGTGTTTTCATTGTGTATCTGTCAATTCACTCTGTAAAGAATTGGTATTCTGATGTTAGTCTGAAATCTCCCTTTAACCAGTCTCCACGTTTCCTTGTTGATGGATTAATTTTTTTCAAGTAGCAGTTGGCATCCTACTTACCTCTACCCTTAATGATTCTCAACACTTCTGTCATATTTCCTCTCATTATATGACAACTTGGGCCAAATAGATTTAATTCTCTCAATCTTTCTGCACAGCTCATACGTGCAGTCCTGCAATAAGGGTAGTCGCCCTTCTCTGATCTCTTTCCAGTGCCTTCACATCCCTTACAAAATATGGAGATCAGAATTGTGCACAGTTCTCAAGGCGTGACCTCACAAGTGCATGAAACAGCTTAAGGAGACGTATCTAGCTCTGAACTCCTCTAAGCGCGTTATATAGCCCAACATTATATTCGCCTTCCTAATTGGTTCACTGCATTGCCTAGATGTTGATAGTGATGTCTTCCAGGAGACTCAATTCCTTCTCAGACAATGCATTCCCTTACTCAAGAACCCCATTGTATATCTACATTTAATACTTCTACTTCCTATATTAAATATTTTACATTTACTTACAATTACATTTCCCCTGTCATTTATCTGCCCAGGTCAGGAATTTGTTTAGATCTATCTGTACTGATTCTTCTCCCTGAATATTAGTAGCCCATCTCTCTAATTATGTGTCATCTGCAAACTTAACTAGTTTATTAGTTCTGTGCTTATCCAAATCATTAATATAAATAAAAACAGCAGCAACCCCAAAACTGATTATTGTGGAATCCCACTTTTAACATCTCCTGGGTGTGAAAATAAACCTCGCACCATAACTCTTTCCTTTCTGTTTTGGAGCCAATTCCGCACATATTCGCATCCCATACCCTGAATCCCTACCTCCTGTAAATTGAATATTAACCTCTTCTGGGTACCTTCTCAAAATCCTTCTGTAGCCCAAGTAAAGGATATCACCTCTTTATTGTTACCATAAATTTCAGCAACATATTAGTAAAGCATGATTTACCCTTTCTGAAACCATGCTGCCTTTCTGCTAACAAAAGACCATAAAAATATATGAACTAGCACATTTGGCCCATTGAGTCTGCTCCAACATTCAATTATGACTGATCCTTTCTTTCTCCTGCTCAAACCCATTTCCAGGTCTTTCCCCCATCAGCTTTGATGCCATGTGCAATCAAGAATCTATCAATCTCTGCCTTAGATACACCCAACGACCTGGCCTCCACAGCTGCACGTGGCAATAAATTTCACAAATTCACCATCCTCTGGTTAAGGAAATTTCTCCACATCTCTGTTTTGCATTGACACTCCTCTATCCTGAATCTATGTCCTCTTGTCCTGGACTTTCCCACCATGGGAAACATCTTTCCACATTGGCTCTGTCTCGGCCTTTCAACATTCGAAAGGTTTCAACGAGAACATCCCTCATCCTTCTAAATTCCAGAGTGTACTGACCCAGCGTCATCAAACATTCTTCGTATGATAACCCTTTAATCCTTGTGAACCTCCTCTGGACTCTCCAATGACAGCACATCGCTACTGAGATGAGGAGCACAAAACTGTACACGATACTGAAGGTGAGGCCTCAGCATCACATCCCTGCTCTAGTATCCAAGACCTCTGAAATGAATGCTCACATTGCATTTGCCTTCCTCACCACCAACTCAACCTCTAAGTTAACCTTTAGGATGTTGCGCACAATGAATCCAAAGTCCCTTTGCCTCTCAGATTTTGGATTTTCTCCTCTTTTAGAAAATAGTCTGCACATTATTCATCACTACCAAAATGTATGACAATGCATTTTCCAACGTTATATTTCATTTGCCACTTCCTTGCCCTTTCTCCTAATCTGTCGAAGTGCTTCCACATCTTACCTGTTTCCTCCACACTACCAGCCCTTCCACCATCTTCACATCACCTGCAAACTTGGCAACAAATCCATCCATTTCATCATCTAAATCATTTATATACTGCGAACGTAGTGGTCCCAACACCAATCCCTGCGGAACACTACTAGTCACTGGCAGTCATCCAGACAAGGATCCTTTTATTCCCACTTGCTGCATCCCTGTTCTTATCAGATTCTTTTCCAACTCTCTGTTTATTAATGTTTCTCTTCTCTTCGCCACGATACGCGTTAAGCTTACTGGTAAGTAGTTAAAAGGATCCGTGCTGTCACCCCTCTTATATACCAGCAACATTTTAGCCCATTTCATCAATCTTCAACTTCACAGAGTTTTGAAAAATTCTTGTTATGTGTTTGCATTTTTGTATCATAGACTTCTTTAAGTACCCCTGAACGTACATTGTCCGACAGTGAGATTTATTAACTTCCAACCTTTTCAGCTGAAGCAGGAACTTATTTACTAAAATCTCGGAATCAGCTTAAGTAACTTCATTTTTAACATCTTTGCAGGTGAACACTTGAGCAAAATAAGAGTTAAGAGTATCCGCTATGTCATCCTCTGCATCATTTAACACACTCTGCTATCCCTAATACACTTAACTTTCCACTTAACATTTCTTTTATGACTGAAGTATTGACAAAATCTCTTGGTCAATCTTAATATTATCAGCAATATCCTTCTGTTTGGCAATCTGAATTTCCCACTTGACTAGAGGTCTCATATTTTCATATGCCCTAGGGTTAAAATGTATTACTACTTTTTTTCTGCATTCCTTACTTAGTTCAGGTCATGGCCATGAACTCGGGCTCTCTCTGGGAAGGACATGACTGTCATGGATATGGCCCTTCCCCTGACCATGGTAACTTTCCTATCTCACATCGTCTCTTTTCTTCGGTTACTCATATATACTGTTACATGCCTCAAGGAGATCTGTGATTTCTTTTGTGAGAATGATGCAATGGTCTTTTGGAGGTCACCTGATGTAATTTTCCCGTCGATGAGAGGTCACGTGATGACATGTGCGCCACGTGTATATAAGGGTGGACCCCAGATGACGCAGTTAGTTTTTAGCTTTTAGATTTCCAGGTAGAACGTGCTGTGTCTCCGTTTTTGTTACGTGTTTGTTTTTCTGACGCAGTTTCATCTTTGAAACGGTTGTGTGTTTTGTTGCAAGGTACAATATTTCTGGACTGGAAATTTTTGCTAGATGTGCTGATATACCTTATTCCAGCAGTAGTAGAAGGGGGAGTGAAGACTTTATCGAAGTACAGAACCCGAAGGATTGAGGGGTCAGTATCGTTCGGCAGTTTAACAAAGGATCGACCTTATTGAGTCTTCGTTGAAGGAGTAGCGACCTGCATCGCGAATAACACTTGCCAAAAGATTGAAAAGGGTTCATGCAAAGGTTTGCTCTATCTAAAAGAAATTAAAGTCAGTTGTTTTAAACTGTTTATTTACTGCATCGTGAATCCTGTGGACAGAACCAGCAGGAAAGTTGCCTCTATGAAGAAATCCTTCTCCGGAGAAGTCTCTCCCAATTGAAAGTATAAATCTGTTGGACTTTCGAATTAGCATTTTAAGAACTATATCTGACTTTATCGCTTTAAGAACTGTTTTCCCATTTAACACTTTAAGAACCAGTGCCGAGTGACGATTTGCTGAACGGCTGCATAACGGTTAACTTCCGGTTAAAGTTTTCTTTTTTTTAATCGTTTATCCGCATTTAATAAATGTTTGGTTGTTTTTATATAACCTGGCACAATTGATATTCATTGTTGCCGGTTACGTAACAACACAAATGACAGTATCTTACAGCCAGCTCGCCTTTGGTCTCTGGAAGGATAGCGGTGTGGTCACCTTCTATTTACACCAGCCAAGATTTGGCCGCTGGGCCTAATCTCTGTAATCTTTAATCTCTAGACCGTAGCAGTTTTATGCGAAGTTCTCGGACAGTCATCCAGAGTCCACCAACACTTTTTGGAAACGTTTGCCTCTACGTGATTCTACGTATTTTAAAACTAGATGAGGAAACCCTGGTGGTTCCCCTGTGGCAGGGAAGGGTAAATTTCTGGCAGCGTGATAGTGAATGTTTACTCACTAGTTATTGGACACAAGCAGGAGATACTGCGGCCACAAAAGAGACACAAGGATGGCGTATTGCCTCACAGGTGCTAGCCTCCAGGGAGTATACGTGCAGCTGCAGGATATTGCCAAGGGGAACAGTGAAAATCCAGAGGTCCTGGTGCACATTGGCACAAAAGTTATTGTCACAAAATGAGATGAGATCCTACGTACTGAGTGTATAGAGTTCGGAAAGAGGCCTCTTTCCTTCCGTCACCCATGTACACATCGGTCTGTATTTTGTGGCCAGTGAACACACCATCCAACTTGCCTTTGCTCACTGAAAGGAAATCGGTGCAGTCGGAAATAAGGTATAATTCCAGTTCCACTCAGAGCTCCTCCACAGACCGAGGACAGGACACAATGGCAGTACAGCAATTTGTGAGTATGAACACGTTTCCAGTAAAATATTCCCACCCAGCCACAATTTATCAACTCCACTGGTCCCGGGATCGCTGAGAGTTGCTCCCAGAATCAGGCACTGGCTCTAGCTGCTCCTCATTCGAGATCAAACTTGGACTCGGTCTCTGCAGGACATATCTGTCATGGATATGGCCCTGACCCTATCCACGGTAACTCCCCTGTCTCATATCACCGCTTTCCTCCTCTGTCCCATGTACACTACGGACTATCTCACTGCCAGCGAATGCACCATGCAGCTCGCCCTTGGTCTCTGGAAGAAAACCGGTATGGCCACTTTCTAGTTGGCAGTCAGACCCTGTCCATAAACACTTCTGGTAACTTTTGCCTGCAGCTGATTCCATTAATTACTTTAAGTTCAAAATGGTGGTTCCCCTGTGGCAGGGAAGGGTAAAGTCAGGCAGTTCATGAGTGATAGGGGACTTGATAGTTGGGGGTACAAACAGGAGATATTGTGGCCACAAAAGAGACTCCAGGATGCTGTGTTGCCTCCCGGTGCCTGGGTGCAGATGTATCCGAGCGGCTGCAGGCTATTCTCAAGGGGAAGAGTGAACAGAGAGAGGTCGTGGTGCACCAATGTCATAGTCAAAAGAGTGGAAGAGGTTCTACAGACTGAGTATATGGAGTTATGATATAGGATGAAGAGAAGGACCTCCAAGGTAGTAATTTCTGGATTACTCCCCGTGCCATGGGCTTGTGCATGTAGGAATAGGATGACAGCACAAATAATGAGTGACAGAGGAGATGGTGCACGGGGCAGGGTTTCAATCTTGGATCCTTGGAACATTTTTCTGGGCAAGAGGTGACCTTTCAAAGAGAGAACTGCTGCACCTGAAATGGAGGGGAAGGAATATGGTGGTCGGGAGGTTTGCTAATGCTACTCAGGATGGTTTCAGCTCGTTTTGTAGGGGGCGAGGAATCGTAGCACCAGGTCACTAAGTGAAAGATTAGAAAAGAAGACTTCCGGGGTCGAGTATGGAGTGAGTTGGTGCGTGTGAGTGTGGCTCCCGATTTTTATTGAAAATCTACCTGTTTATCTTTGCCGTATTCTCGAGATAACTGGATACTTACCATTGTGAACAACACGGGACACAGCTTGAAATGGCAAGTAGAATGTACCTTCGAAGTAAAACTGGGGAAAAAGATAGCGAAGCCTCGAGAAGAAGGCGGATGTTACAGTAATGGCGCCGTTGCACGCTGCTGGAGCTGGTCCCGGAACCTTCCCTACCCGATGACTTGGAGAGGCTTCGTTTAGTACTTATTACTGACATGACGCAAGCGGTGCATTCTGCCCTAAAAAGAGAACTTGAAGATGCTTTATCGCCAGTGACTGCTACCATGGAACAAATTATGTCTGCTTACGAGACACACGACGAACGCATTCGTGGGGTTGAAGACGGCCTGAATGATTACAGTGACCGACTGGTGAGCGCCGAAGCCGCCATTGCAGCGTTGCAGAGCGAAAACGCAGTTCTGAAGGTAAAGCTAGATGACCTCGAAAATCGGTCGCGGAGATCCAATTTGAGAGTGGTCGGCATTCCTGAAAATTTGGAAGGTTCGGACCCTGTTAAATTTATGACCGAGTTTTTTGACGAAGTGCTGGGGGCCGATTTTTTCCCAAGTCCTCTCGTACTTTCGCGTGCTCACCGAGTCGGACGTAAACCATCCGGTGTCTCTGGAGCCAAGCAAACGAGACCAAGAACGTCCCTGGTTTGCTTTCACTCCTTTCAAGATAAGCAACGCATCATCAACAGACGGAAGCAGGAGCTGTATTTCCGCGGACGCCGTGTTTTTTTATGAAGATTTTAGTGCGGAGCTGGGTAAAAAACGAGCAGCTTTCAAGGAGGTGAAATCCCTGCATTACGGGAAAGGGGTCAGGTTCGGCCTCTTGTATCCTGCCCAGCTCCGGGTCATGCATGAAGGTAAAAAGCATTATTTCGATACACCAGAGGTGGCCAAAGAGTTTTACCATTCGCGCTGGGGAGAAGAAGAGCGAGAAGAGCAATGACTTTTTTTTAGGTTATTCGTGCAGCATTGAAGGGGCCTCATGCCGAAGCAAACTGTTAATTTTCACAATCCACTTCTTTGTTCATTTTTTCCAGTTTAATTTGTGGAACGCGATCGGGTCGAACTGCTATGCTGCCGAAACTGATTAACAAAAACTTTCAACCAGCAAAATGTAAATATTTGGGATTTATATCCCGGGTGTTTAAGTTGCCTAGTGTGTTTTTTTTTTGTTTGTTTTTAATGCTTAGCTTGACCTGTGTTATCTTTAGCCTATATGTTATATCAAAGGTAGTATAAGTGATAGGATAAATGTTAAGGAGGGGAGCCACCCTAGATTAGATTGAAAGTTGGGTTGTATGGGGAACGCCTTGGAAGTTTTTTGTTGGGTACTGCCTGCGATCATCCTCAATTGGTGAGGTAGGTCTAGGTTTCGGGGGTTAATAGTTTTTTTTTTTGTTTGCGTAAAGGGGTGGGGGAGTGTTTTGGGGGATTATCATGGCAGTTTATTATATTGTGTGTTACGGATTGATCAGACTTTCTTTTCATTGTGCGTTATTGTGTGCAACTTCTACCCTCGCACTGTTTTGGATTGTAGGCCCTGTGTGTCTTTTGATATGGTTAACCTGAGTGCTGCTGGTGGAGGCCACCCTGTGAGGTTTATTTCTTGGAATGTAAAGGAGCTCAATGGTCCAGTTAAAAGAGCTAAAGTTTTTTCTCATCTGAAACAATTAAAAGCAGATATACTATTTCTACAAGAGACACATTTAAGAGTGGAGGGCCATAATAGACTTCGTAAAGCATGGATTAGTCAGGTTGTTCATTCCAGATTTAATAGTAGGTCCAGGGGGGTGGCAATATTAATCACCAAAAGAATGCAGTTCACACCATCTGATGTAATAAGTGACCCTAATGGTCACTTTATTATAGTCTCTGGCTCTCTCTTTCAGATACCTGTTATTTTGGTAAATGCCTATGCTCCTAATTGGGACGATGTCCAATTCGCAAATAAGGTTTTGTCATTAATACCTAACCTGAATACACATTAGCTAATCTTTTCTGGAGATTTGAACTGTGCTATTGACCCACTGCTTGATAGGTCTTGCCCTAGGGGGACATTTTCTGGTATGGCAAAGGCCTTCTCGATGTTTATGCAACAAAATGGTTATATGGATCCTTGGAGATTTTTGAATCCATCAGTTAGGCAATTCTCTTTCTTCTCTCATGTTCACCACTCCTATTCCAGGCTAGACTATTTCTTTATAGATAATTCCTTGATACCTATGATTAGACAAATTGAATACACTGCTATAGTTATATCTGATCACTCGCCCGTGAAACTGGACCTATGTTTTCCTTTAAACGTTAGAGAACGGCCTCTGTGGAGACTTAACCCCTTTTGCTTTCTAATGAGAAATTTTGTAGTTATATATCGGCTAACATTGACACATTCTTCGAGACTAACAAAACTGAGTCGGTATCACACTCTTTACTTTGGGAAACTTTAAAAGCTTACTTGAGGGGTCAAATAATATCTTATACTTCACATGCCAATAAAAAGCGTAGGAAGGAAATGCAAGTGTTATTGAAATCTATTTGGGACCTGGATAGAAAATACTCTGAGGCACCCATTGCGGAATTATATAAAAGCCGGGTTGATTTGCAAGCGAAGTTTAATCTTCTATCTACAAACCTATCAGAACAATTAATTCTTAAGACACGTGACCTCTATTATGAATATGGTGACAAGGCAAGCCGGCTTATGGCTCATCAGTTGAAACATCAAGCTGCATCACGACTTATTCCCCAGGTAAGAGACATGCACCAGCACTTGACAAGCAATCCAAAAGAGATTAATAACACCTTTGCAACTTTTTATTCCTCTCTGTATGCCTCAGAGTTCCCCTCAGGTAAAACAAATATGGAACGTTTTTTAGATAATTTGGAAATACCAACTCTTGAACCAGAGGAAGTGGAGAACCTAGATCGGGCTCTTGGGCAGGAAGAGATTAATAATGCCATTATGGCTATGCAGAGTGGTAAGTCCCCAGGTCCTGATGGTTATCCAATAGAAGTTTATAAGAAATTTAAGGATAAGCTCACACTGGTCCTTCTAGAAGTGTTTCAGGAATCTTTGGAGAATGGCTCCTTACCCCCTTCTCTTTCACAGGCAGCTATTTCACTACTTCTTAAAAAGGACAAGGACCCGACTCAATGTGGATCATATCGCCCCATCTCACTTTTGAATGTAGATGTGAACATTTTGGCTAAAGTGCTTGCATGTCGTTTAGAACGTCCCCTTCCCAAGATAATTTCAGATGATCAAACAGGTTTTATTAAAAATCGCTATTCTTTTTTTTTATATCCGTCGACTGGCTGATGTGGTTTATTCACCGAGTGATTCTCCAAGTCCAGAGGTTGTTATCGCCTTGGACGCGGAGAAGGCATTTTATAGAGCGGAGTGGGTATACTTGTTTAGTGTTTTGGGGAAATTTGGATTTGGCAGAATATTTATAGCTTGGGTTAAGCTATTATACCACTCGCCTTTAGCGGGTATACAGACAAATTATTTTCGATCTGACTATTTCCCATTAACACGTGGCACTCGCCAAGGCTGCCCACTGTCCCCTCTTCTTTTTGCAATTGCAATTGAGCTTCTTTCTATTGCACTCAAGTCAACTACATTATTTCAAGGTGTTAGAAGAGGGGACATGGAACAACGTGTTTCCCTATATGCTGATGACCTCTTACTTTATGTTAGCGACCCTATAGGTGGTAGTCCTGCCATTGTGTCATTATTAGGTCAAGTTGGAGCCTTCTCTGGCTATAAACTGAACTTTCAAAAAAGCAAATGCTTTCCCATTAATAACTTGGCCCTACAGATCCGACAGGAGTCCTTGCCCTTTATTTTATCTCAAGATGGTTTTGTATACCTAGGAATACATATTACTCGCTCTTTTACATCTCTGTTTGAAGCTAACTACAGGCCTCAGGTTAGCCAAATGAAGGCTGATTTCGAGAGATGGCGCAGTTTACCCCTTACTATAGCTGGGAGAATTCAGTCAGTGAAAATGACTATACTTCCCAGATTTCTCTATTTGTTTCAGTGTTTGCCAGTTTTCTTATCTAATTTATTTTTTAAATCAGTTGATTAAGTCATAACCTCCTTTATTTGGGAAAATAAGGTCCCAGGGGTTAATAAGCGCATTCTTCAAAGAGGTTGTGACGTAGGTGGAATGGGTCTTTCCAGCTTTATTCATTATTACTGGGCATCGAACATTCAAAAAGTATTATTTTGGCTTCAACGGCCAGATATAATCTGGTGCCTGCCTGAATCACGGTCTTACCACTCCTCGTCTCTCCCAGCTTTGGTGTATTCATCCTTACCATTGAAATCCTCTCAATTCACATCTAACCCGGTCGTGCTCTCCACCCTCAACATTTTTAATCAATTTCGCTACCACTATAAGTTCATATCAGCTTCAGTTTTGGGCCCCATTCATAAAAAAACATTTATTTCCTCCCTCCACATTCGATTCAGCTTTTAGACAATGGGGTTTGAACGGTCTTATGCACATTAAGGATTTGTATACTGATAACATATTTGATAGTTTTGATAACCTGCGCGGTAAGTATGGCCTTCTTCACAACCATTTTTTTTTTTTAATAGCTGCAGATTCGACCCTTTGTCAAGGAAAATTTTCCCTCTTTTCCTGTTCTACCACCTGCTATGTTATGGGAAAAATTCACTCTTAGCTTTAACAATAAGGGGCTGATTTCTGAACTATACTCTCAGCTGATGTCTTTGGGAGTTCAAGATCTAAACAAAACTAAAGAGCAGGTGGGACGACGACCTCGGTATGAACCATGCGGAGGAATATTGGGCAAAAATATTGAATAGGGTTCATTTCTCAACATCATGTGCTAGACTGGGGCTCATACAATTCAAAGTTTTACACAGGGTACATTTAAGTAAAGCCAGACTGGCAGACGTATACCCTGGGACAGACGCTGGCTGTGACAGGTGTTACTTCTCTCCGGCTGGTTTAGTACATGCATTTTAGTCATGCCCTCTGCTTGATGACTATTGGGCACTGGTTTTTAAAATTATAAGTGAGGTTTTGAGGGTGACACTGAGACCTTGCCCGCTTATAACTGTATTTGGTGAGGCAGATGATGATTTGGGTTTAAATGCAAGCCAATCGGATATCATTGCATTTATATCGCATTGGCCCGTAGGAGAATTTTGCTGCTTTGGAAATCTGCCACTCCCCCAACGGCTGCTGCTTGGTTAGAAGATGAAATTAGAAAAGATTAAATTCACTTTGAGGGGGTCTGTGAAAAAGTTCTATTCGAAATGGGGACCTTTCTTATCATATTTTGGGAGTCTTAAGGAGTTACCTACTAGTTGAGGGCATTTGATTGTACTTAGGAAGTTGCCTCCCATTTAACACGCTTATAATTTACCTCACAGGGTGGTTGATGAATTGTAAATATGAGTGTATTTTGGATCATCTGACATGTTGCAGATGTGTATGAGCCGTCGTATTGAAGTAGTGTGGGGGTACGGTTGTGAAATGTCCTTACTTGTATTTGTGAATTTTTTTTTGGTAAATATATTAGCTGCCATGATATGTTCGGGGAGGGCGGGTGGGGGGAGGGAGGTTTGTTTTGGGGGTACGATACTAAAGCAAAATGGAGGAAAATGTGAACCATTATATATTCTGTATTGTGTCATTCCTTCAATAAAAATAAAACTTAAAAAAAAAAGAATGGGAGCTTTTGTTGAAAAGCACACACATAACTCTGATGTCGAATCATGTAGAAGGCATGAGGGGCCGAATAAGGAGGAAGGGAACAGGAGCAGCAACAGTGGAGAAGAGTGACATATCAGTGTGATGCTGGAGACCAGGACGGCTCCTGATTGGTGTTTACAAATGGACGCACACAGACTACGTAAGTTGTTATAGTAAGTCATCATCACGGCAATGCTGACAGAATTGCTGGAGAGAATTCTGAGGGACACCAGAAACCATTACTGACTAAAGCACAAAATTATTATTGAGCACAGTCTCTCAACATCTGAAATGGAAAGGTTGGAAACGGTTTGATTGTTTGCCAGGAGAGTTGATGAAGAAAGTGAAATTTCATTCCGGCAAGTGTGAGGTGTTGCAATTTGCCATGACCTTGAACAGCACTGATGTACTGAGTGATCAACGGACAGAAGTTGTAACACAGTTAGACACAATCGTAAAGGGCATCTGTGGGAAGTTTTTCTTCATTGTTCGGGACACAGAGAACTCAGAGTCAAGAAATCAAACTTAAAGCAAAGGTAAAAGCGAGGCGCAAAATAAAGCACCAAATAGTACGAAGAAAGATGAATGGCAAGCTTTTAAAACCCTACAGGTTCGTCAGACAAGATCTTCCCTTTAGGAAACCATGCCGACTTTGCCCTATCTTGTTTTGTGTGTCCATGAACTTCATAACCTCATCCTTAGCAAATAACTCCAAAATGTCAGCAACCACTGCTGTCAGGCTAACTGATCTACAACTTCCTTTCTGCTGCCTTCCTGCTTTCTTATACAGTGGAATGACATTTGCAATCTTTTCAGTCCTCTGCCAGAGTCCACTTAATTTTGGAAAGATCATTACTAATGCCTGCACAATCTTGAGCGCTACCTGTTTCATAACCTTAGACTGCAGTTCATCTGGTCCGGGGGAGTTATGCTCTATTAGTCTTTTAACTTTTTGTGCACACTCTCCCTTGTTATAGTAACTGCAATCATGTCGCTCCACTCACAGCCTTTAACATCTGGCGCAATGCTTGTACTTTCCGCAGTGAAGTCTTGTGCAAAATATTCATTTAGTGCATCTGCCATCTCCTTTCCCCTCGTTATCTTTTTCTTTGGCCTCATTTCCAGATCTGCAGCATCATATTGATGAGTCACTCTCCTCCACTGCTCCTGCTCCGTGACATATTTGCCTTTATTAGTAAAGGTTTCAGTTCATGAGTCAGGAAGTACTGCTGCAGCTTTATAAAAGTTTGGTCAGGTTGCATCTGGGATGTTGCATCTCGTTTGGGTCGCCCCACTGAAGGAAGATGCCGAGCCTTTGGAAAGGGCATAGAAGACTTTCAACAGGAGGAGTTTAGGAGCAGATCTAAAAGGAGAAGTTGCACAATTTTGTATTGTTCTTCGCAGAGTGCTGGAAGCGAAAAGGAGACTGAAATGTTTATCTCGAGTCGTAAATAAAGTAGACAGCCGGTATCTTTCTCAGAGCATCAAATACCGAATACCAGAGGGCATGCAGTTAAGGTGAGAGGGGAAAATATTCAAAGGGCATGAGCAGGAAGTAATTAGAAGAAAATAAAAGAAAGAGTTGTGGGGTTCTGGAATGGAGTTCCGGGTGGTACTGGAGGTAGGTGAAACAGCGGCATTTATGAGGCTCTTAGGTAAAGAAACACACAGAGAGCGAAGCGATATCGACAACATGCAGGCAGATGGATTAATTTAATTAGGCATCACTGGCTCAATTACGTCAGCCCAACATCACAGACCAAAGGGTGCCTTCCTGTCCTAAACTGTTATATATTCTAGCCAGATAAATAATCACCGATTAAGGACATTTTCTGTCCCTCTCCGACCTGAATTTCTATTCCTTCATGTTGGAAATATGACCCATGGTAACAGAATCCTAATTCAGGGGAATTATCACTCCAACCGGTCTGAATAACCTTAAAGAATCAATCAATTCTCCTCATAAATTCCAGAGAACACAGGCTCAGCTCACACAAGTTCTCCTCACACACCACCGTCCCATGCCTGGATCCAGTGCAGACAGTGTGAGGAATAATCCCTGCACTCTCGGTGCTACAGGGATGACTTTACTGAGGAAATGCGACAAGACCGGCAAATAATAATTTGTCTGGGAAGCCCATACTGTAAAAGTGCTGGATGGTTTGGAGTTTGTAAAATGTGTGCAGGACAGTTTTTCTAGCAATACTAGAGAAGGGACAGCGTCGGATCTCCTGTGAGGGAATGAGATGGGTCAGGTGACGGAGGTGTCTGCTGAGGAACACTTCGGGTCCAATGATCACAATGCTATTAGTTTCAACATAATTATGGAGAAGAATAAGTCTTGATCCAGTGTTGAGATATTTGATTGGAGAAAGGCTAACTTTGAGGAGATGCGAAAAGCTTTAGAAGGAGTGGATTGGGACAATTTGTTTTATGGGAAGAATAGAACAGAGAAATGGAGGTGTCATAAGAAGGGGGCTGGGAACGGAACCAAGTGCAAGACAGAGGCACTGACGTACTAGGGACAGGACTAGGATACGGGGCGATGGCAAGGACATGGACAGGAAAACCAGGAACCTGGAACAGGACTGGACAAGAGAGATAGGACCCTGGGATTGGACTCCGAGACAGAGACTGGACAAGAACCCAGGAGCTGGGTCTTGACACTGGCTCGGACCCCACAACTACACAAGGACGAGGCTTGGCAGGCAGGGAGGACGAGGCTGGAGTCTTCAGTCTTGAGGCTAGAGACTAGAGACTTGGCTAGAATTCACAAGAGTCCAGAGGCTAGAGACTCTGCTTGGCTTGGCAAGAGGCTAGAGGCTAGAGGCTAGAGTCTTCAGGCTTGGGGCTAGGCAGGAGGCTGGAGTCTTCAGGCTCGAGGCTAGGCAAGAGGCGAGGCAAGGCTTGGCAGGAGGCTGGAGACGAGACTTGAGGCGGGACGAGGCTGGAGGATGGAGGTTGGAGGCGAGGCGAGGCTGGAGGCGGGAGACTTGAGGCGAGGAGAGGCTGGAGGCAGGAGACTTGAGGCGAGGAGAGGCTGGAGGCTGGAGGCTGGAGGCTGGAGGCAGGAGACTTGAGGCGAGGAGAGGCTGGAGGCTGGAGGCAGGGCGCGGTTCACCTGGGCAGGACGGGGATCACCTGGGCAGGGCGCGGATCACCTGGGCATGGTGCGATTCTCCTGGGCAGGGCGCGGTTCTCCTGGGCAGGGCGCGGATCACTTCCTGACTGAGGCAAGGGACAGGAAGGGACACAGCCAACCTCAGGTAACTTCAAGACGGACTGACTTACCTGGGCGGAGGCAAGGGACAGGAAGGGAGCTAGGTATAGGGTGTCTCCAGGACAAGCCTGCAGGCAAGACGAGGCGAGGCTTTCCAGTAAGACAACGCGAGGCTTCAGGCAAAGCATGGCGAGACGAGAACTTCAGGCGAGGCAAGAATTACCGGCAAGCCAAGACAGGGCTTCAGGCGAGAAAACAGAAGGCAGAGCAAGGGATACAAGGAGTAAGGACAAGAACAATCCAGCAGCCACGCCCTGGTCTCTGAAGGTATTTATGCAGTCAGCCCCTACGAGCATCAGCTGACTCAAATAGAGCTCAACAAGCCAGAAACAGGGTACACAGGGAAACCTGGAGCAAGGGTCGATGGACCGCACCGTGAACCGGAATGTGGACTTCACGGACCGGACCATGACAGGAGGTCATTTAAAGGTCAGATTTTCAGAGTACAGAATTTTATGTTCCTGTTAGGATGAAAGGAGAGGTTGAAAGTTTGAGAGAGCCATGGTTTTCAAGAGATATTAGAAACTTGGTTCGGAAAAAGAGAGATATCTACAATATATACAGGCAACATGGAGAATATGAGGTGCTCGAGGAATATAAAGAATGTAAAAATAATCTTAAGAAAGAAATTAGAAAAGCTTAAAGAAGATATGAGGTTGCTTCGGCAGGTAAGGTGAAAATTAATCCCAAGGGTTTCTACCATTATATTAATAGCAAAAGGATAGTGAGGAATAAAATTGGTCCCTTAGAGAATCAGAGTGGACAGCTATGTGTGGAGCTAAAAGAGATGGGGGAAATTCTGAACAATTCGTTTTCTTTAGTAGTCCCTAAGGAGAGGGATATTGAATTGGGTAAGATAAGAGAAACAGGTAGGGAAGTTATGGAAATGATGATGATTAGAGTAGAGCAAGTACTGGAGCTTTTAAGGAATATGAAAGTGGATAAGTCTCCGGGTCCTGACAGGGTATTCCCGAGGAACTTGAGGGTAGTTAGTGTGGAAATAGCAGGGGCTCTGACAGAAATATTTCAAATGTCATTAGAAACGGGCACGGTGCGGAGGATTGGCGTATTGCTCATGTTGTTCCATTGTTTAAAAAGGGTTCCAAGAGTAAACCTAGCAATTATCGGCCTGTGAGTTCGACGTCAGTGGTGGGTAAATTGATGGAAAGTATTCTTAGGGATGGTATATATATTTATCTGGATAGACAGGGTCTGATTAGGAACAGTCAACATGGAGTTTTGCGTGGAAGGTCATATTTGACAAATCTTATTGAATCTATATGGACTTCAGTAAGGCCTTTAACAAGGTCCCACACGGAAGGTTAGTTAAGAAGGTTCAATTGTTAGGTATTAATATTGAATTAGGAAAATGGATTCAGCAGCGGCTGGATGGGAGACGCCAGAGAGTGGTGGTGGATAACGGTTTGTCAGATCGGAGTTCGGTGATTAGTGGTGTGCCTCATGGATCTGTACTGGGTTCAATGTCATTTGTCATATACAATAATGATCTGGATGATGGGGTATTAAGTTGGATGAGTAAGTATGCAGATGATACGAAGATAGGTGGAGTTGTGGATAATGAAATAGGTTTTCAAAGCTTGAAGAGAGATTTAGGCCGGTTAGCAGAGTGGGCTGAAAGGTGGCAGGTGGGGTTAATGCTGATAAGTGTGAGGTGCTACATTTTGGTAGGACTAATCAAAATAGGGCACACATGGTAAACAGTAGAACACAAGGATCTAGGAATAATGGTGCATAATTCCCTGAAGGTGGAATCTCATGTGGATAGGGTGGTGAAGAAAGCTTTTGGTATGCTGGCCTTTATAAATCAGAGCATTGAGTATAGGAGTTGCGATGTAATGTTGAAATTGTACAAGGCATTGGTGAGGCCAAATTTGGAGTATTGTGTGCAGTTCTGGTCACCGAATTATATGAAAGATGTCAACAAAATAGAGAGAGTACAGAAAAGATTTACTGGAATGTTACACGTGTTTCATCATCTAAGTTACAGTGAAAGGTTGAACAAGTTAGGTATTTATTCTTTGGAACGTAGAAGGTTGAGGGGGGACTTGATAGCGGTATTTAAAATTATGAGGGGGATAGATAGAGTTGATGTGGATAGGCTTTTTCCATTGAAAGTGGGGGAGAGTCAAAGAAGAGGACATGAGTTGAGAGTTAAAGCACAAAAGTTTAGGGGTAACATGAGGAGGGAACGTCTTTACTCAGAGAGTGGTAGCTGTGGGGAACGAGCTTCAAGCAGAAGTGGTTGAGGCAGGTTCGATGTTTTCGTTTAAAGTTAGATTGGACAAGTATATAGACAGGAAAGGAATGGAGGTTTATGGGCTGAATGCAGGTCGGTGGGACTATGTGAGAGTAAGAGTTCTGCACGGAATAGAAGGGCCGAGATGGCCTGTTTCCATGGAGTAATTGTTATATGGTTATATATGGTTATAATATTCAAGATGCATTCTCACCAGAACCCAAATAGACACCTCCTCTTCCCCAGTCATTCTGCTTCATAGGACAAAATGAAATTTGTTTCCCTTAATATTTGTTGTACCTGAATGTTAGCTCCCAGAGAATTGTTTAAAATGCTCCTCACGTCCCTCTGAAGGATGACCTCCGTCCCCATGTAAAAATGGCTTTTCCTACCTTGTTCTCTCGGAATGGTCGGCCTCAAGTCACCCGCACTTTGTACATCTGCCAGGTCCTCACTCATTCACTTCTGCCTGCGTCCCCGGACCCACTCTGTATCCTTCTCACTACTGATCCTGCCACCCAGCTCTGTAACACCAGCAGACATTGATAACATCGCACATCCAAATCAGCGATGTAGACTGTGAACAGCTGGGATCTCAGCTCCAAACCCTGATTCACCCTACTCGTCACAGCTTCCCAAATCGAAAGTGGCCCATTTATTCCCTCTCTCTGTCTTTGAACTGCTGACTAATTCTAAGTCTACACAAGCACACCAGAACCTTATTTGCTGATTAGAAACTTTCTAAAACTCCAACAACACCACATTCATCAGTTCGTAATGTTCCAGCTGTTTGTCGTATCCTGAACCCACATTGACTCTGCCAACCCTACTGCTGCAGTCCTCCCAGCACCGTGTGTGGACATTAATGATCAGGGTCAGTCTCTCTACCTACAGGGCACTGTGTGTGTTTGTATTCTGTGTGTGTGGCCAGCAGGACGGTGAAACACTGAAAATTGGAAACCGCAGGATCAGATATTAGTACGGTGTCGGTGAAACCTGTTTACAGATTAATACGTAGTCAACAAAAACATGAAACCTGTAAATACGGCTGCTCCGACAGAAAGCTCAGATTTTGTCATAATTTCCACTGTTGACGTAATACCCAATAATTTTGATATATTTCTTTTCAATCTGCCCAATATTTACATCAGAGTCAACGGTGTTGAATAAAAGTGTTTGCTCAAGTCATTGTAACTAATGACGTTAGTCAGGGGTATAACTGTATCTCTCGAGACTGCTCCTTTGTATAAATCAGGGACGTTTTGAAAGCACCAGCTCAGATTTTCTGCCGGCGCTGTGAATTCAAAAGCATCAGATCACAAATTCGAACTAAAATGAGTTATCCAGTCATCCTGAGAATAGCGGAAGTTTACTATCCTTTCATTTCAGCCTTAGGAATTCCCGGTAAGACGCCGTATCAGCTGCTGTAGGTGGGAAGTGAAGTTGAAATCCATTGTTGTAATTGTTTCTGTCGCTGTATTCCACTGCCACATATCCAGTCCCAGTCTGCAGCATTTCAGGAAGGGAATGGAAAGATCGAGAATGTAGATTTGGGGATCTGGATCTAAAAAAAAAACGATGATGGAATTCAGCGATTCTTGATTTCAACGGTTCAGGCAGAGTTCTCCCAGTTGCTTCTGTTGAATAATGTGATGTTCGTGATTATCTGCTTTTGGTCGTGGAGTAGCTATACTGAAATCACAAAATATTACGTCTATGCAGCTCCCCGTGTTTATATGGACGGATTGTCTGCATTTGTATGTGAGCGGTCTTGTGAGGTGCAATAATCAAACCATCGACTGGTAGTAACTTTTTAGTAAATGTGAGGAATTCCATTTGCAGCATTAAACTTGTGGATTTTTAACATATGTGTGCGCTGTGACTGAATGTGAAGCAGTTGATGGACAACTCAATGAAGTCGTTGTTGGGCCAATTATCACAACAGACGTGTGGCTTCATAGTTATCAACACTATGAAATGTATTATATATTATCTACATCTGACACCAATACAGTTACCTAAAAGAGACACCGAGTTGGCTACTGGACGATGAATTCCTCTCCCCTGCTTGATAGTTGGAACTATCCCGCAATCAGGATGCGGATGTATTCATTTTATCTCACGAAATGCGGAGGCGCCAGTAGAAAATGTTCCATCCACTATGGACTCTGAGGAGGTAAATACCCAGTTTTCACTTCCCGCTGCCACTTCACATTTCGGTCACCAGTAAGGAATCCGTACACAAATTACATTGATTTTATTTTTCTGTGTAACGTCCTTCATTGTCTCATCCAGATCTGCGCCCTCTTTGGAATCTTCCACCACTAAACGCGTCAATGACCTGGAAGTATCACGGTATCCGCTCACATTGCTGCACTAGCCTCTGCTCAGTGTTTTTTCAACTTGCTGTTCCCCGTCTCTCTTTCAGCGAACCTGCTGGCGGTTGTGATTGTGTCCCGGGGAAAGTGCGGTCTGTCCAAATGCGCCAATCGTTACATGATGGGAATGGCCGCCGCCGATCTCTTGCTGGTTATCTCCTATCCGCTGCTGACGTGGACTGCTTGGATTTATTTTCCCCGATCATTCCTGTTCATCACTCCTGTGTGCAGATTTTGTGGATGGTTAATTTTTGCGAGCACTGCGACCTCAGTCTGGCTGACTGTCGCTTTCACCGTCGATCGATTTGTAGCTATTTGCTGCGAGAAGCTGAAAACAAAATATTGTACCGAGAGAACGGCGGCTGTGGTTATCGGGACAGTGAGTGTGTTGGCCTGTTTGGAGACTGTCCCCTGGGGCTTTGTATACGAGCCCTTAGTAATAATGGATAGTGTTCCCTGGTATTGTGTTTATACATCGAGCTACAAAATTTCTCCCTCATGAGCGGCATTTGCAATGTTTCACCGCATTTTAACCCCTTGTGTCCCATTCTTTCTGATTTTGCTGCTCAATATTCGAACTGTTAGGAAGATTCTAGCAGCCAGCCGAGCCCGCCGGGGGCTCCGGGGACGAAGGAATGGAGAGAATGACAAGGACCGGGAGATGGAGAACCGGCGCAAATCCATCGTTTTGCTCTTCAGCATAACCGGTAGTTTCATACTGTGCTCGGTAACACGGCAGGCATTTTATATCTATCAGCGGATTTCAATGAGTTCTGTTTATTATTCTGTAACAGATCCCCACTACCTCACCGAGGAAATATCGGGAATGCTGCAGATTCTCAGTTCCTGAACCAACATTTTTATTTACGCCCTGACCCAGAACAAATTCCGAGAAGAACTCAGGGATATGCTGAAATACCCAATGAATCGGATTGTGGACCAAATTAAACGTTGGAAATAAATACTGTAATTTATTACAATCAAGCTGCATTCATGATCCTTATTTTGTAAACCCACTTGTGTATAAATGGAAACAATGTGATGAACAGAGTTATAGAACTAAGACGGGAGAAAATCTGCTGATGCTCGAAGTAGAAAACACCACACACTATTCGGATTTACTCTTTTTCTCTATTTGCTGTCTGGTCTGCTGAGTTCCTTTAACATTTTGTGTGTGTTGCCTCGGAGTAATATACCAGTTTCTTACAGCTGATTCTGACGGCATCACTGACTTCAGCGTCCCAGTAAAATCCACTTTGCACCTTACCTCACGCCCCGATTACATTGAACGTTGTGGCGAATCTGTTACCTCTGTTTCCCGGTTCTAACACAACTGCCTGATCATGTGGTATACTTTCGTCAGGAACAACCACTCCTGCTCCTGTCGTAACCCGTTCTTTCTTTCACCCTTGTTTTCTCCCCTTTCTCAACCTGTAGGTTCTCCTCTCAGTTATCATGAACTATCTTCCAGTAGCACAATTGTAACTGTCTTACATATGACAACAAAATACCATTGTCTTTACCACAGCGAGAGAGAGAGAGAGAGAGAGAGAGAGAGAGAGAGAGAGAGAGAGAGATGTGGGGGGACGGATAGGAGGGAGATATCCTGAATGCGAGAAATATGTGAAGATAATGTAAAGTTTGGGATGCTGATATTGTACTGGGTCTCGGGGGAACATGAGGAATCAAGAAGCAAGTTAAATTGTGAATTGGGAGAGTGAATAATGACTAGGAAATGACTAGAGTGAAGAGTATTAACGGGAATCCCAAGGTATTTTATACATTGTAAACACCATAAACATTGTAAACACTGTAAACACTGTAAACACACCACGATTAAATTGAAGCTTGTGGTGAATCTGTTACCCCGGCTTCCCGGTTCTGACAAGAAGGCCCGATCTTGGAGTACATTTTCATCTGTAGCTATAATATCCCTCAAATTAACTGGGATCCTTAGTGTAGAAGCTCAGAGGAGAAGGATTTGTTCGTTATTATCGTGTAAAGACTTAGCGATATTTACCGTCTGTACGACGTCAGTCTGTGCAGATTTAGCATGTCACCTGAAACTTAGGCCAACTTCTAGAGTAGTATAGTGGAGAGTACCCTGACTTGTTGCTTCGTTGTCTGGTATGGAAACACCGAGTTCCTTGAATAGAATAAACAATGAAAAGTTGTGGATGCAGCCAGTCCATCACATGAACATCCCTCCCCGCCGCTGAAAACATCGACAAAGAGCGAAATCACAGGAAAGCAGCATTCATCATCAGGGACGCCCACCACCCAGGTGATGCTCACTTCTCGATGCTGTTATCCAGAAGGAGTGACAGGAGCGTCAGGTCCCATAGCAACAGGTTCATCAATACTTCTACTCGTAAATGATCAGGCTCCTCCAGCAGAAGGGATAATTTAACTTACCCCAGCAATGAACTCACATGGGAGTTCCTTGCCCTTCCATTCGTCTATTGTTGTAGAAGGTACTTCACAACGCCCATAGTCTCACCAGTGCCCTCTTTGTCCTATCCCTCCTCTTCCTCCCAAGCCCATCGGTGCCACCACCCCCCACCCCCGCGAGGAACATATGTACGCATGTGGATTCTATATATATAGTTCATTCAATGAGTCAGCCTTTAGAATTAAATCATACATAAACAAGACGATATAAAACAGTCCATCTACTGTTTCAAGGTTAAATACCGCTATTGCCATCTAGATCACAGTCGATCCCTGGATTGTGTCCGTGGACATTGGATGTCCTTTCGCAGCCATTCTGTGTTCGGCAGTAGCCACTGTAAGTGAATGTCTCACCGCATCCCTGACGCTCACATTGAGCAGGGATTCGCCCATTTAAGTCAGTACGTCACTCCCAACTTTGTGCCCATTTCTACCATCACTCCCTTTCCAGCAGCCACTTCAAGTGACGCCGCGGGCATTTGGAGTCAATCTGGGCTTCTTCTCGTCCCTAGAAGTCAAATGTGATTGTTAACCGCAGTGGTTCTGAGATCCACCTGTAGCCTCTCTGTGTCACAGCCACGGATTCGGCAGCGCAGTAGATACGGCAACTGCGCTTGTGGACATGCACGTGTCAACTAATTATTAACTCATTGTGGTAATATTTAACTCCATACTCGTCCTCGTAGTGCTTGTTTGAGACTTGGACATAGCTACGCTTTGATATCTGCATTCCACCTTGGCTGTAAAATCGGACTGTGGATTCAGCTGACTCTGAAGACGAGCGGTACTGTATTCGTTTTATTCTTGGTTGTTCTTTCGAGCCGCAGTGTAGGCTTCGTTTTCCGTTTGAGCATTTTGGTCAATGACCCTGTTTGGCCGAGCGGTTATTGTTTTCCTTTTCCCTTTAACACTGTTCGCATTAAGGTCTGTGAAATATCGACCGGCTCCAGTGTCTCTCACTCCGCACTTGGGTCATATCCGAACCGGGTGACGCTCTGTCTCTTCCGCGTCCCTCCTTCCCCTGCGCCCCTGCCTGTCTCAGTGACTCTCCCTCTTCCACACCGCTCTACGTCTCCCCTGACTTTTCGATGTGTCATTCACTCATTCACTCCTTCTCTGCCGCTCACCTTTCTAAGGCGTCACTAACTCCTTGATGCCCCTGTCTACACATCCGACGGGTTCTCTTTCAGCCAGCACACCTCTCCCTTTGCCTCGACAAAACTAACCGTAGTGACGGTCGTTTTCAATCAATGTCTTACTCCTTTCCTTCCAGGCGCTCTTTTTAACCAAGTGATCATTAACCCAACCAGCCCATCAGACACTTTCGGTCAGTCCGTCACTCCTTCCCAATTGATCATTTTACACCGACCCGTTACCCTCTCTTTCTTCTCAATGTGTCACTCCGTCTCCTCTGGCCATTTTACCCGGTGGGCCTCTCCTTCCCTTTTTGCTCGTCACTCTCTCCTTTCGACCATAATAACAAAGGCGTCAGTGATCATTTCATGGCGGCCCGCCACTCCCTTTGGATTTCAGTGAGTCGCCGCTTTCTTGACATCCGTTTTCTGTCTCTGTATTTTCCATTTTCTTTCTGCCTATTTTCCCTCCCTGGTGAACATTGTCACCCTCCTTCCTAGTGACGATACTAACTCGACGCGTCACTATCTCCCTGGTGACAATATTAAATTCTGGCTTTTTAACTCCGTCCCTAGCTCCAACTTTTAATCAGCACATAACTTCCTCCCTGGTGTTAGCCAGAGGAAACTACAGTCTAATCAAGGACAGGACACGCAGGCAAACCAGTTGTCTTTGTTCCCCCCTATTTTGCGGACTCTGAATTGATTCTTACTGTTGGATAATCTAATAGGAGTAATTGAATGTGGATACAAGCAACAAGGTATTGACCTGCTAAATCTGAGGCTGTTCCCATGGGAGTAGGTACTTGTTATGTAAAATGCCGGACCTACCAAAGAAGCAATCTGTAATCTCGTGAATCTCTGCCTGGGTTGCCTCATTTAACTGTATTGGACCACTCAGAGTGTAAAGGCAGAAACACACAAGGCTGGGGAGAGCAGAATCACGAAACAATGTTGATTGTAGCCCTGTACAATGACCAGTAAGAAGGTCATCCAGGTAGTTCAGCTGACCTTGAGTCAAATGGACGGAGATCCAACAGCCCAGTTAATGAGGGACAGTATAAGACTCAGGAACTGCAAATACGCAGGGGAGATAACTCTCCAGCAACCAGAGACCTACCACCGCGGATAAGGTGGATCCCACGGACACGTGGTGATCGGGACCACAGGCAACGCCTGGACAGCCTAGTCACCTTTTCCCAGGTAATAACTTTTCTCTTCATTCAAGTAGGGTGCACGCCTGGGAGATAGTTTGTGAACCCGCGCTTTTTAGTTCAGACAATAGCAGGTACTTTTCGGCAAACACGGATTCTCTGTGCCTCACTGATCATTATTACAAAGGGTAATTCTTGTAACAGAACTGAAGTCCCTGTTGGGGTTCGAGAACAAATCTCTCTGTTCAGCGGGAGAGTCGGGTCGGACCACGTAGGTGAGGTACAGAGAGATCTGGGACTGGGTAGTTAGCGGGTGCTTCCACCTCCAACCCCCCAGGAAGAAGAATTTTGGAAATTCAGCAAGTCCAAAAGACTTGGATTGTTTTGAATGGAGGATGACTGGCAGAAAATTTAAACAATTACAAAAATCAGTCGTAATTGCTAGTTTAATGGATCATTTGATTAAATTACGAGAAAGTGCTAAGGCAGAATGGCACAGATTAGAAGGGGAAAACGAATGTCAACATAAAGCAGAAGCCGAGCGAGATAGGTTGCAACAGGAAGTCCTGGAATATCTGCAAAGAGCTCACGCCGAGAGAGAGAGCTTGGAGGGAGAACACAAAAGGCTCCAAAAGGACATAGAAACCTACTATTTGAGATTGCCTTGGAGCCCTTGGCAATCGCTCTTCGTGATTCACCCAATATTTTTGGCATTATTCGTGGGAATGGGACGCATAAGGTATCATTAATGCAGATGACCTGTTACTATATATCTCTAATTCAGAGAAATCCATCCCTGCAGTAATATTATTACTTGCTCAATTTAGTAGGTTTTTTTTCTGGTTATAAGTTGAATCTTAATAACAGTGATCTTTTTTCCATTAAATATTCAAGTTCCAATCTATTAACAATCACCATTTGGACTGGTTACAGATTATTTTACTTATTTGACTGTTAAAATTACTAAGAAGCATAAGGATCTATTTAAAGTTAACTTTTTACCCCTCATTTATCATGTTAAACAATTGCTTACCAAATGATCACCATTGTACTTATCATTGATTGGTCAAGATGACTATTTTACCTAAATTTCAGTATCTATTTCAGGTGGTACCAATCCTCATCTCTAAATCCTTTTTTTGATATTATTGATTCTAAAATTTCTTCATATATATGGCAGAATAGAAATCCTAGATTAAATAAGAAATATTTACAGAAATCAAAAAAAAGGATGGCGGTTTGGCGTTGCCGAATTTTAGATTCTATTACTGGGTAATTAATATTCGATGTCTAACGTTCTGGACACAAGATTTGGATGAAATTCAATGTCCACGATGGGTGAATCTCGAGTGTGAGTCTGTACAGGGGTTCTCATTGGCTTCTATTTTACGGGCTTGTCTTCCCTTTGTACTTAATAAACTGAATAAACAGAATATTAATCCAATAATTAAACATACAATACGAGTATGACTTCGATTTCGTAAATTTTTTGGATTGAATAAATCTGTCCTAACAACTCCTATTATATCCAATGTTGTTTTCTTCCAACCATCCAGAACTGATCAAGCTTTTCTTTTATGGAAAACGAAAGGAATAATATGTTTTCGTGATTTATTCATAGATAATTATCTCATGTCCTTTGAACAGTTGTCTAATAAATACAATTTGCCTAGATCACATTTTTTTGAGATATTTACAGATTAGAAACTTTTTGAAGGTTATTTTACCTACTTTTCCGATATCACAGCAAACTGAAATATCAGAAAATATTTCAGGTTAAACTCCTATCAGAAGAGTTTAATAGCAATTGTTTATGATTTAATTACGAAAATACCTTTAGGAATGGCTGATAAAATTAAGAATGAATGGGAAAGAGAACTTCAGGCATCTTTACCTATAGAGAAATGGAAGAAAATTATCCAACTAGTTAACACTTCTTCAATGTGTGCCAGACACGCTTTGATACAATTTAAGGTGGTCCATAGGGCCCTTATGTCTAAGGATAAGTTAGCTGGCTTTTATGGTCATATAAATCCTGTCGTGGCAGATGTAATTCTGAGGTAGCTCCTTTGACACATATCTTATGTTCTTTCACGCTTTTGGAAAAATATTGGAAAGACATTTTTGATATTATTTCAGTAGTTTTGCTGATTTATTTACAACCTCATCCTATTACTGCAATTTTTTTGTACTACCAGTGATGGACGCTAGTCATTTATCCCCTTCAGCTTGTCGTTTGATTGAATTTGTAACATTAATAGCCAGAAGATCATTTTTTTTTCAATGGAAAGAATCTAATCCCCCTACTACATTTCAATGGTTTTCCCCAAACTATAACATGTTTAAACTTGTAAAAAAAAGAGTGGTACTATCGATACTTCGGTTAAATTTGAAAAAAAAAGAACAAGCCTGGAGGCAATTTATTCAAAATTTTCATATGATCTAAGCTGACCTTTTCCAAATCTTTTTTTAATAACTTTTTGTTTGTGTATAGAGGAGCGGAGATAATGGCAAATAATGATTTTAACCGATGAAATATGGTAGCCCAGTCTATGTTTTGTTTTGTTTTGTTTTGTTTTTAGTGTAGGGGGTAAAAAAAAACTTGTTTGATTTTTTTTTCATGTTCAGTTATTAAGAGATTGGGAGGCTTAAATTAAATATACCCCTCGGAGTCTGTGTCTGTGTACGTTCACCGTTATCAATGTGATCCAGATCTCCTTGTATTATTATCATTGTTATGTTTATCAATTTGAACCTCAATATAAAAGATTGAAACAGAAAGAAAGGAGGTAGAAACCTTCAGAGAAAGGATTACTGAGTTAGGTTGGGTGAGTGGGCAAACTCATGGCAGATGCGGTTTAATGTGAATAAATGTGAAGTTATCCACTTTGGTGGCAAAAATAGGAAAACAGATTATTATCTGAATGGTGGCCGATTAGGAAAAGGGGAGGTGCAACGAGACCTGGGTGTCATTATACACCAGTCATTGAAAGTGGGCATGCAGGTACAGCAGGCGGTGAAAAAGCCGAATGGTATGCTGGCATTTACAGCGAGAGGATTCGAGTACAGGAGCAGGGAGGTACTACTGCAGTTGTACAACGCCTTGGTGAGACCACACCGGGAGTATTGTGTGCAGTTTTGGTCCCCTAACCTGAGGAAAGACATCTTTGCCATAGAGGGAGTACAAAGAAGGTTCACCAGATTGATTCCTGGGATGGCAGGACTTTCATATGAAGAAAGACTGGATGAACTGGGCTTGTACTCGTTGGAATTTAGAAATTGAGGGGGGATCTGATTGAAACGTATAAGATCCTAAAGGGATTGGACAGGCTAGATGCAGGAAGATTGTTCCCGATGTTGGGGAAGTCCAGAACGAGGGGTCACAGTTTGAGGATAGAGTGGAAGCCTTTTAGGACCGAGATTAGGAAAAACTTCTTCACACAGAGAGTGGTGAATCTGTGGAATTCTCTGCCACAGGAAACTGTTGAGGCCAGTTCATTGGCTATGTTTAAGAGGGAGTTAGATATGGACCTTGTGGCTACAGGGGTCAGGGGGTATGGAGGGAAGGCTGGGGCGGGGTTCTGAGTTGGATGATCAGCCATGATCATAATAAATGGCGGTGCAGGCTCGAAGGACCGAATGGCCTACTCCTGCACCTATTTTCTATGTTTTTATGTTTCTATGAAACAGTTTCAGTTGAAGTGTGAGAAATTACTTGAAGAAAATAAAAGTAAACTAGATGTCAGTGATGCGCCACCAGCAGTCTGATCGTTCCGTTTACTGTATGTTGAAGTGATGGGTCACTTTGAAGGAGGAAGTCCTGCCAGTGATCTCACTCACTTTCGAGAAGTGTAAAGAAATTAATTGCTAATCCTCACGCTCGATGGTGAAACTGTGCTTTCATTCACGAAGTACCTGAATCTATAGCATATTGTTTGCGCGAATTCACGGTTCAGGAAACTGTCAATATGACCAATTGGAGATGAAGGGAATTCCCAGCTGACGTCATTAGGATTAATGCAAAGGTTTTTTTCAGCGTAACATGGACATGCAAACGCTGATGGAAAGTGCTGGTACTGCAGGGGTACAATATATGCAATCTAAACGGAGAGCAGAAGCTCTAAACGTAGAGACAGGACACAATAATAATACTCCCTGTCGATATTCGTCAGAAAATCCATCTTTACAGTGGTAGTGTTCACTAAAAGAAAGCGGAAATTCTGCCGCTGTTCTCCATAAATAATTATCGGTATTCTCATGTCCGTAAAAAAAGAACAAATTCCCAGGGCTGAGGGAGATCTTATCCCATGGCGTGTGTGGTAGTCTGGATGGAAATTTCTAAAGACATGGAGAAACACAGCACAGAAACAGGCCACTCGGCCCGTGTAGTCATGCTGAACTATTCTGCCGAGTCCCATTGACCTGCACCGTGACGGTAGCCCTGCACTCCATTCCCAAACTTCTGTTGCATGTGTATCCGAGTAGGCTTGTCCGCACGTTCGTCTAGGGAAACCAGCTTTCGGCCCCGCCAAAACAGAGCATTCAAACTGGGGCGGATGTTGTGTAAGTACCCCAGTACAAACTCACAACGCAAATTTCAGACAGTACGCAATAACCGAGTCAATGATTACACTTTATAACTCTTGGTTTGTTGTGTGGTTAGCAGAGAAACAAAATATAAAAGACAAAAGCGCCACTCTTATTAAAGTTAACATTTCGTGCACAAAATCCTCCTTTAACGACCTCCGCCGAAACGCCGCCATTCTCCGGACACTCGAATTCCCATATTCTCCGTCTGCTGAACACCGAGCGCTCCCCGCACGCGTTCTTCCTCTTTCCTCGCCTCGACCGAAAGCCCGCGAGCAAACTCGGTTCCCAGACATATAAGATAGAATAACATGTCTCCCATTGGTTAGTTTCCCGTTATCTGTAAGTATAACCCAAACATCGCAGCTACAGAGAAACCAGTACATCAGCAGTTAGCATTACAGGGAAGCCACTACAGTAGTCTTAGCAGTTAACATTACAGAGAACCCTACACATGTTGTAATCAATCCTCCGCTCGTTAGTCCCGAAGCCAGCCTGTTCCACTCTCACCACCCGCATGTTCCCCTTAAGAATTTCACCTTGCACCATTAACCTCCGACCATTAGTCCCACCCAGCCTCAGTGGGAAAGAACATGCTTACTATTACCCTATCCAACCCCTGAAAATCTCTATGAACTCATTCAATTTCATTGCTATCTTTCCTTCCGAAAGGTGACCAGGACTGCACACAATACGCCTAATCGGCCTCACTGACGTCTTATTCAACTCCAACATAACATCTCATCTCCGATACTCAATACCTTGACCTATGAAGGTCCATGTACCAAAAGTTCTCTTTACCACCCTGTCGACCTGTGATGACACCTTCGAGAGATTATGGATCTCTATTCCCGGATCCCTCTGTTCCACCACACTCATCGGTGCCCCAACATTCAACGTGTAAGCCTCTCAAAGTGCAATGGCTCGCAGTTCTCTGCATGAAATTCCATCTACCACTTTTCAGCTCAATTTTCCGGCTGGTCCAAAGACTCTAAGTGACTCTAACTGATTTTCGGGAAGTCTGATAAATTTAGAACTCACGCCAATGACATTAAATCTGTGATAAGTCTGAAGGAACGAGCTGTTCCAGAGTTTTAAGTCTACAGATCCCCATAGGTAAAACACCAAAGAATATGCGCTGTATTTCCCCCGCGTTTCTTTACCCAGACCGGGGTGAGAACAGAACGGCTTCCTGGATGTAACAGATTCCCGGAGCCACTGAACGATGAATTCCCAGCCCAACATTTCCATATAAACTGAAATGCATGCTTCCTTTAATTACACGAGACACGGTGCATAAGAACAGAGACATGATATTGTTGTACATCGTTCTACTCAATTATCTGTGCAATCATTGGAGTTTCATGGAATAAAACGCCAGACACAGTTCCACTGTATCTCGGTACACGTGAGAGGACTAATCCGAAACCAGCACGAAACCGATGAGCCGGATAGGTGTGTGACCGCTGTAGCGAAACACCCTGAGGCTGAGAGGATCGCGATTATCGACAGATGATAACCAGTTTGTAATGTACCCCACGCAAGGAGGCGTCAGCATCCAGGCACCACAGATGGTTCTGAAGTACAGCGAACACAGAGAATATCGGATCGCTTTGTTCCTCACCGGGTGAGTTGCTGCAGATCTGAAACCGATTGCGTGAGCGCCCGGCGGCGGCAGAGAGTCTGACAGAGCAGAAGGATCTGGGTGAACATTTGGATAGAAGGGGCGTAAAAGTTTCGCCATCCAGTTCTAGTCAGGGAGAACACCTTACCGGAAATGACGTGCCGCCGTTTCGTACTCTGTGAACTTGCGAACCTGTGATATCCAAGTAGCCGTTCACTTCTCACTGTGGTCCGGACAAGGGAACTCCATGTGAGCGGCCTGATCCGTCCACGGACTGTGACTCCCCCATGGTAGGGAGACTGATTCAGATATGATCTCCAGGTGGATGGAATTGGAATCGGTTTAATATTGTCACATGTACTGAGATGCTGTGAAAATCCAGTCCTGTGTACAGTTCAAATCATTATAT